>NC_143040.1:46561749-46564249 GCF_057628025.1 Oncorhynchus mykiss | reverse complement strand
GCACCAAGTGTGCTTGATAGTGAAAATCAGCACAAAAGCTGATTTATAATGGCATTATAATAAATATTAGTGTCAATATGACAGCAGCCAAAAATAGTCTTATACATCAGATACCGTGGCGAATTTGTCTGTCATCAAAATGGAGGTAACACATGATCTCTGAAGCGATCCTGTGACATGGTTTCTCTAAAGAAAAGTATCCCATACATGTCTGAACAAAAGCTCTCCATGTACACGCTCTTCCCACTGAATGGAACATACATACATACATACAGGATGGAAATGAATGCTTCCCAGCTCATCAACAGACAGGGTCTCCGTGCTTAGCCACAGTAACGTTTCTGAATGCTGTAACATGGCCATGTCGCATAAACAATGAAAGCTGGTGAGGGCATTGCTGATGTGTTTTGTTGAGATGAAGGGCCTGCTGTCTCAGTGATGACATTTTGTGCTGATAAATTGTCACGTAGCATTGTCACTGGCTTGTTCCATCTAGAAATGGTGCAGTCCTTTCCTCTCTCTCCTGTCTCACCGTTTCATTTGGTAGTGGCACGGGCACTTGCTCAGTGTGCACTGTTCTGTCTTTTTTTGTGCCTAGGCCTCGGAGGTGTAGGTTAATCAGGAGATGATGTCATGATTCATTTCTTCCTCGCCAAAGTTCTCATTCAGATCTTATAGCAGCGCAAACGCAGCATGTGCATCCATTCATTGTGGTCTTGGTGGGTAATTTACAGTGGCAACAAGCTCTCACTGTGTACGCCAGGTAGACTGATAAAACTACTTGGATTTGGTGGAAAGATAAACATTTCAAATATACCAATACAATGGCCCACTCTGTTCTTCACGACAACTGGTGATTACATCATTTTGTATTGTTCGCTTCCCTTCACTCATCAACTCACCCATTCTCCCTCATCATACTTTACGTCATTTCATTGGTTCTTATAAGTGTGAAATTAGTTTCGGTATAGTTTAGGTTCAGTTGAGGCAATTATCTGAGTGATTATCAACTGGGCACGGCCCATTACACTGTCGGGAGAAGGAGTGGAGCAGACCCAACTGTCAGGAAGATGAGCAATGGGGGGGAAAACCCATTTAAAAAAAGACATGCCACCATAAAACTGGTTATAACTCCAGTTCCGTTAGTGATATTAAGATTCAACCAGCAGCAGCATGTTACAGTATATAGACTTATTTAAGAAAAGCCCGGGAGGGAGGCATGACTTTAAAAATGGCAGATTCATATGTTTTTTAATTCATGAGCAGTCAAAATTACTGCCTTAGCGGTTCTAGCGTTTAGGAAAATTAAAGAGTTAAAAGGTCCTCAGTTGAACTACTGTAGAATCAGGGCTGAGTGAAAGACACTGAGAATGTAACGTACTGGTAAATACACAGACATGCTAAAGTAATCCATCTAATGTTAACCTTTTCCATCAGTGATCTATTGAATAATGAAGTGAGGCTAAACCCATCTACAGTGTAGTCCAGTGGTTCCCAACCTGGGGTACTTGAGAAGCCTCATAAGACCATTGGCCTACTGGTCAAATCCACCAGGGTACTTTGTGGGTTTTCAGGACAGAACAAAATGTGATTCGGGGTACAGTAACCAAAAAAGGTTGGGAATCACTGGTCTAGTGTACATCACAACCCTACCTTGTGTGTCATTTTACAACTACAGGAGATGTGGATTAATAAGGGGAAGCATTTTCATTTTATGGCCCATTGCAAGTGTGTGTACAGACAAGGGGCACTCACAATGATCTTGAGGGCTTGCAGTATTAACGTAAAATGTACTTTAGCAAATGAGCCATGCCAAAGAGACAGGGGGATAGATCGCTGTTGGCTAGGTCTCCTGTTGCTAGTGCCCAATGGAGTGCCTTGAGCTGGAGTGTGTGATGGGGGAAGGGGGATGTTTGAACAGCTGTGACAGGCATTCACCACACTTTTGGACACTATTGCCTCTCCAGAGTCCAATTCACCCCTCTGATCTCTTGATGTGTGTATATGTGGTGGGGGCCACTACCCCTCTGGTCTCGGGACAAGAGTGCTTAAGGGGGGTGAGTATTTATGAGATGTGCTACATTTCCTTGAGGCGCCTGAAAGTGGCAATAGGAAAACAGAGAGGAGAGGAGCTCATGTGATCTGATGTACAGACCGAGAGACACATGCTCCTCATTTAACCAACAATGGGCAGATTCAGCACACACACGCATACCAGGGTTTCCCTTAGCCAGTAATAGCCGGTTTTCGCCCCCCCCCAAAAATATGAAAAGTCGATAAATCTAATTGCCGCAGGCCACTTGTCCTGGAGAAGAAGAAACCAATCCCATTGTGAAATAATGCTTTTTAGCCTATTCATTGATGGAAAAACATTTGACCGGTCATGCTGATCGGTCTACAGGTTCATTTGCATAATTAAATTGCCTAGTGCATTTTTGTTAGTCGTGATGCACCTTATCACGTGCACAGCATACAGACACAGCCCTGTCATGTAGCTGCT
>NC_143040.1:46274249-46314249 GCF_057628025.1 Oncorhynchus mykiss | reverse complement strand
CTTCCACCACATCTATAATCCTCTGATATTACAAGCCATTCATCATCTCAGCCTGACATGTTCATAAACTAAAACATACAGTAATTAATTTAGTTAGACACAGAGAGAGACAACGTGGGAGAGAAGAGAAGGTGAGGAGGAGAGAGAGAAAGGGAGACAGGTAGGAAGATGTTTGGAATGCATTGGGAGAAAAAAAGAGAAAATATTATTATTACTCTGTCCAAAAAAGTTTGGGCATGTTATCTGCAGAACCGACATCTGATCCCAAAATGATTTCCAAATGACGTATGAGTCCAAGAAGAGAGGTATTGTAAAGCAATAGCAGTTCTGCACAGACTTGATCCACAGATAGGGAGATGAGATTTAATATGTGGCCTCCAACAGCTGTATCCTCAATAGCACACTGATAGCACAGACACACCAAAAAGATAGGCCTATCTGGAGATAGAAAAAAACATAACAACCACAGTGTTCCATTTATGCTCCTGACTGGGTATCCTCCGCAATGGTCCCACATAGATTAGCTTAGTTGTCATTTAGTGGCACTTAATATATTGGCTATGTAGATTCCCCAGTACTCTGTATATCTATCTAAAGGAAATACTGAGTATTATGTCATCTTATCAGAAAAATATAGAATTAACATGCATCACTAGAGGACTTCACGGGAGACCTGGCACACGAGCGTGTCCAGGTACAAAATTCTAACTTTTCCCTTGGGTCTACATAGCCTATAGCATATTTATTTATGGTAAAAAGGTGAATTTATTGACTTATAGAAGGCCTATCCAACATATAAATACCTATTTGTTAGCCAGAAGAGCAACGTAGCTGATAAATATGATTTTTTTGTCACTCGGATCCAATCGGGTCTGGTCTAGACACGGACCTGTTAGGGTACGGGTCGGCTCTACGTTGTTGTCGGGTCCAATCGGGTCTGGTCTAGACACGGACCTGTTAGGGTACGGGTCGGCTCTAGGTTGTTGTCGGGTCCATTCGGGTCTGGTCTAGACACGGACCTGTTAGGGTACGGGTCGGCTCTAGGTTGTTGTCGGGTCCATTCGGGTCTGGTCTAGACACGGACCCGTTAGGGTACGGGTCGGCTCTAGGTTGTTGTCGGGTCCAATCGGGTCTGGTCTAGACACGGACCCGTTAGGGAACGGGTCGGCTCTAGGTTGTTGTCGGGTCCATTCGGGTCTGGTCTAGACACGGACCTGTTAGGGTCCATTCGGGTCTGGTCTAGACACGGACCTGTTAGGGTACGGGTCGGCTCTAGGTTGTTGTCGGGTCCATTCGGGTCTGGTCTAGACACGGACCTGTTAGGGTCCATTCGGGTCTGGTCTAGACACGGACCTGTTAGGGTACGGGTCGGCTCTAGGTTGTTGTCGGGTCCATTCGGGTCTGGTCTAGACACGGACCTGTTAGGGTACGGGTCGGCTCTAGGTTGTTGTCGGGTCCAATCGGGTCTGGTCTAGACACGGACCTGTTAGGGTACGGGTCGGCTCTAGGTTGTTGTCGGGTCCATTCGCGTCTGGGTGTGATTATTCTTGGGTAATTTCGGGTCCGGGTCCAGCTCCGCCTTTACATTTTTGTTTATTGTGTCCATTCAGGTCTGGGTCTGATTGTCCTTGGGTCTGTTTGGGTCCGGACCCGAGAAGACCACTAGCGTGCACTACGCTATGGACATAAAGCAATATTCAATGGCTGATTTTGATGTGGATTCAAAGAGTTGGAATTGTACTAAATATAATGAAGAAATCAGATTCATGTAAAGCATTATTTTGGCTACACTACATTACTGAAAATAAACAGCATCTGGTTCAGTAGAGCCTTCTATTCTCATATTACAGTTGTGGGCCAACACTGTACAGTCTAACTGTGCTGGAGACAGTGGAGATGGATGCTTACACTGTAGAAAATGGTGTAATTAAAAGCCAGTGTCAGGGTAATTGACAGGAGGTACCTGAGGATATAGGAACAGCAGACAGGATAGTACTGACACATGAATGAAGAGGTGGGAGGCTGGGCCTGGGCAAGGTGGTGGTGGAGATGGATGAATATGTGCTGGTAGTCATTCTGAGGTACTTTTCGTGACAAATAATTAGAGGAGATGTGTGATACGTCAATGTAGTGACAGTATATCATCAGATTAATATAGAAGAAGAATTGTTAGGTGATTTATTTCTGTTTTCAAAACAACTGTATTGCATCTGTTTCCCAAGCGGACATATCAACAGAGGACATATCTTCGTGTGCAGTAATACATGGATGATATTCAGCAGATGTGTAGTGCAGGGGTAAAGCCTCAATCCATTCCTCACCATTTGAAATGAAAGATAAGTTTTCCAAGGAAGATAAAACCTTTTTTTTTTCAATGTTCGTTTAACTTTCACATCAAATGCTGCAGCTTTTAAAGCTGGGGGCTCGCTATCACGTCAAATGTTTCTAATCAAAATATCTTTGAGCCACACAGCCCTTCTTCCAAATCTCAGAATACAAATCAGCTGGAGATAAAAAAAAAATTGCCATTTTCCTCAGTGCAGTACTTAAAATAGCAGTGAAATATAGCAACAGTATCATAATATGAAAACCAGAGCATTGTAACGTGTGTTCTTGGCTAGGCTGACTTGGATAAAGTGATCCCCACATGCAGATATAGACTCATTCTGGTCCATTATTGTCATTTCAGAGCCAAGCTCTCACTCAGATCATTATGGCCCAGTTTCAAAATCTGTGTATCTGGATTTTGCCTATCGGATAGGATTACATGCATAGAAATAGAATGAATAGACTAGAACGGACCTCCGTTCTATTCATTCTATTTCTATGCATTAAATCCCATCAGATAGGAAAAAATCCAGATAGATTACATTTCCAAAATGATGATCGTCATATTGGATGAGGTACAGTACTGAACAACTCAGCCTAACTGCCTTAAAAGTTATACATGCTCTGCTTAAGGAAGACCAACACACAGGGAAAGAGGGAGGCAGTCTAGTCTGGCGGTAAACTACATTTCTTTCCATGACGTTCCCATTCCTCACCCACATCATATTCTTGACTGTGCACATCCTTCCAGGCCAGGGAAATGACTAAAACGTTGGCTCGTGGCTCCAATCCCAGTGTGTTTACAAGGCAACAAATGAGACAGAACTGTGACCAAATTCCTCACACTTCCACCTTTCAACACCTAATGGCCCCTCCGGCTACTCCTACCTCCCGTCGCCGGCCAGCCAGCCCCTTTCTATGGAACACTGGGAATTCTCCCCCGCCGCGCCGTTCCCGCCTCCTCACCCGACACAGGTGTTTCCCATTGCCAGTCCCAGTCCCCTCTTGCCCAAGACCAACATTGTTTTAAGGCAAATGACTCTGGGCTCCTTCCAGAAGCTCCTGACAGCCGGGCCAACGAGCCGAGCAGAGCACCATGTTTATCTGGATGCATAAAACTGTGTAGCATTGCACCGTCTACTCCCCTAGTCCCTAGGGAGAGCACATGGTTTTCACATCATTCCAATCTCCTCAGACCTCAGACCAGAAAGACAGAAACTCCACGGACCAGGCTCTGATACATCAGTAGCATTTTAGAGATCTGGCGCTCCATTATGATGTAATACTATTGTTTTCACCCATGGGCCCTTCATATTGTCCTCATTTGAGAGGTAGGCAGATGAAACAAGTGCAGTGTGATTAGGCCAACCATTACCATACCTGAGCTAATGGAAGCAGCATGCATGCAGTCATCTTGATCATTTCATTTGCGTGTGCCCTGGGGTGGAGCAATCTTTATTTCATCAGCTCAGAGCAGTTTATTTCATTAAAACGTCTACTTGTCCGTCAGTAAGAACCTGTTCCTTTAGAGATAAGCAGTGTAGAGTTCATCATAATTGCAAATGTTTGCACGTACTGTAATCTAAAGGCCTTGTGGGGTCTTGTATTCTTTGAGATGAAAAAGGCTTGTGCTGTTCACAAAGACGTGTCAAAAGTACTTGGGTTCGTACTACATTACCTAATTTGGCCTCACCACCTGTTTTTAAGTCATCGTTCTTTTCTGTCTTCCTTTTCTTTGGCCTTAATACAGTATGGGTGTGTAAGTGGGTACACACACACATACAGAACCTCTGTCATGGAAGTGCAATAAGGAGCGACTGAGGAAGATTGCTGGGTAATTCCCGGCACATGATTGACTTTATGATCGTTTTAGGGCCACAACTAGTCGTTATGCTTTCAACCCATGCCAAAAGTTTCCTGTGAAAAGTACGTGTGTGGTTGGAGGGGGGGGGGGAAGTATTAGGGCCTGGGCAGCAAGAGGTAGAAAAACGCCAACTGCCTCAGAGCCCACAGACACCTCCTGCTCCCAGTACTTTTAATGCCATGGAATTATGGCTCTGAGAGAGAGGCAACAACTGTCTGTGTTTAAAATGTAACACACTGACAGGAGTGAGGCGGCCATTTTCACCTTTCCTGTTAGAGTTGAGACATGGTTACCACCCCTTCTGCTCTGCTCTATAAAGCACCAGGCCACCGATGTCACCGAGTCAAATCCTGTGTCATTATCCACCAATGCTTGTCTCTCTGCTTTTTGACACGTCGGAAAACACAGACATGAGTTCTATAAAACTGCCACCCGGTCTCTTTACCAAGTCAGTAAGTGTAAATCTCAAATCGGATAACAAATGAATAAATGAAGACCGTGTCCCAGGAGGTCTAGTATCTGTGCTATCACCACAACATAATACCCACACAGAGGGAAAACAGATGGTTATCTGCAATATTCTGAGATCATTCATCTTGTCTGTCAAATGGATGATGACTTCATAACCCCAGATATTATTAGAGTTGGGTCATATGTGTTCTCTTTATGTGAAAACAATACTTTTCCTAACCCAGTACAGTCTATGAGAGCAATGCACAGTTCATTCACACAAGGTAAACATAGACCAACACGTAAATCACATAAATGGTATTGTATTCAGTGACTGAAAGATGATTCCAAAAATATCACACAGAACATTCAGATGTGTATTTTCTGCATAGAATGAACAGAATAAGGAATCATATCGGTTCTGTTCTTTGCATTTCCTATCTGCAAAGCTCAAAATATTGCCACCCACTGTGTAAGGTCCTGGGTGTCGTGAGGGTGAAATCAGGCGCAGGAAAGCAGAGAGTTCAATAAAGTGCTCCTTTAATGCACACACGGTGAACCACGGCCACCCCACTTTTGGGTGCTCAAACAAAATGCCCCAGACACAAAGAACGAAAACAGTCTAGCACTGAATAGACAAACATGTTCGTCTGTATCAAACACCAGGGTTACAATGATCAATCCCGCACAAAGAAACGGGCGGGCCGGCTGACCAATAAAGCCCCACTAATACAACAAACTCAAAACAGGTGTAATCAATAAACACATAAGGAGGTGGAGAAAATAATCAGTGGCAGCTAGTAGGCCGGCGACGACGACCGCCGAGCGCCACCCGAACGGGAAGGGGAGCCACCTTCGGTTGGAGTCGTGACACACTGAATAAGCCCAGGGCTGGTCCATCCACTACCCACAACATAGACACCCAAACAAGGCCTACACAGAGCCCTGGCGCAGCCACCAGGCCCAGCCACCAGCCACCAGGCCCAGCCACCAGCCCCCAGGCCCAGCCACCAGCCCCAGCCACCAGGCCCAGCCACCAGGCCCAGCCACCAGCCACCAGGCCCAGCCATCAGCCACCAGGCCCAGCCAGAGAGATATACAGTCACAAAGCAGCTCTCTCTCTTTTGTCTCTCTGTCACCAGGGAGGCTGGCTTATGCCTTCATAAATCCCTCAAACATGTCGGCAGAAATTCCGATGACATCATTAATGCTGTGTTGAAAAATCCCCTCAGGCACACCGTGATTCCCGGGCCCAATCCAGACTCTGGCTCATCCCTGGCGGGAATAGCGGGACGTCGGTCCGGAGCATGAAATCTGTCCCACAGCGCAGAGGCCCCGGCTTCTGAAACTGTAGATCTATCTGTCAGCTAAACACATCCACTGTTTCTCTTTTTACTCTCTCTCTCTCGCTCTCTGTCTCCCTCTCTCTCGCTCACTGTCTCCCACTCTCTCTCTCTCTCTCTCTCTCTCTCTCTCTGTTAGTACTCCAGTCCAAAAGAGACTAGATCAACGAGAGAGTCTGCAACTGTTTGAGAGAGAGAGAGAGAGAGAGAGAGAGAGAGAGAGAGAGAGAGAGAGAGAGAGAGAGAGAGAGAGAGAGAGAGAGAGAGAGAGAGAGAGAGAGAGAGAGAGAGAGAATCATCTATAATTCAAATAAACAGGAGGAGGATTAAGTTATTTTCAAGACACAGAGGATTTCAGCTGGGATTGTTACTTGGTTAAGAGAGGAAATGAACATGTGCTTCGAAGGCTACGGAGAGGGATCCTAAAGAGCGGGACCTCCCTGTTTCTGTCAGTGGCTGGTGTTTAGTTCATGTAAGTGTTGTTGTTGCCATTGCTGTTGTCTGACACATGCTGAAGCAGTGGTGCTCTAGTGTAGTGGCTGTGCAGTCATTGTTTGGTTAATGTCCTGTGGTGGAGTCTGATTGGTCTAAATGACCTGTGACACCTCATTAGTTTGTCAACTTTCCCTGGTCTGTTCGTCACATTATTAATGAGGACATTGAAAACAGCACACAGATTAACCAACCCTCCACTTAATGGTGTTGGTTTTGATTAACGCCTCCAACACTAAAATGACAGTAATGCTATGCATGTTCCGTTAGGCTAATGGGGACATTGAACGGGACCCCTCACACACACACACACACACACACACACACACACACACACACACACACACACACACACACACACACTAATGTCCCTCCCACTTTAGCTGAGACCACTGCTCTTGGTTAGCATGGTGAGCATGAGAAACAAGACAATGCCACCCAGGATACCTCAGCTGACTTGTCAGTGCTAACTCTCATTAGGAACATTGATGGATTAGGTGGTGCCACAACGAGGCTCACCCGGAAAAACTCTGCTCTTGGTGTTATTAGTGTTTGTGTGTTTATCAACTGACATTAAGTAACAGGTGCAGATTCATGGGAGATTCAAAATGATAGGACCTGCATCTCATTGACTAGAGAGCACATCAGCTCTGTTAATAATATGAGAGATTGTGGAGTGGAAATAGTGGATGAGACGAAGGATCAGTCAGCATTTGATTTAAATATCAAACGTCATAACAAATAATAAACAGTGTCACAGGAGATTTATCTAACTTTTTTTGCAATGTTTTACAGTCGGAAATATAAATCACAAGTCCTCCCCAAATTTAGATGTGCTTCCTGTGGCGCAGATAAATGAAATTCTAGCCTTTGTAAGTTGAAATACAGGAACTGGCTGAAGTTAGTAGTAGCTGCTCCTTTCTTTCCATACGCACCAGCTCTCAGTGGTGGACTTGTTCTTAACTTGTAGCCCAACTACCTTAAGAAAAAAAATGAAATATTTGTAGTTTGCCTTACACCTACACTAAACTACACAAACTATGCAGAAGAGAGTATGGTTAAATGGTTTTGTTAAAAGTAAAGTTAGACTAAGTTCACATATTTTTTGGACGCTGCTTAGGTTGTCCTCTCTAATATCTTTTTCAGTCCGGGGCCAGGTGCCAGGTGCAAGCACAGGTGCCTTCCTTTCTCAAGGTCAGCCATGTTGGAAACGATCTTATAATGTCAGCATCTGAAAATAGGACCAGCTGCTGACATTAATATAGACAGTATATGATAACGCATATCAGATACATTATATGTTGCTCTACCAACATTTCATGTTTCGTCATTTGCCTTGATTTTCACACAAAAATGTAGGATCCCAACTAATTACAAGAACTCTTGCATTATGGCATTTATATTTTCTAAAAGCAGTGTCAGACAGTAACGACTAAAGTGTAAGAATCAGTGTTTCTGGATTTTACTGGTCCTGCTGCTCAAATCCTGCCTGATGGTGTCTTCTATCTCCCAGCAGTACACTGAGATGTGGCTGTGCATTGGATTTACAACCCATAGTTTACTTTTATATCAGTAGAGGTCATACGATATGATATTTTCTGTTTCCTAATATGGCTTCAGCTCAGGGCCCAGGCATAAAACATTCCAGTGACGGCAATACATTTCATGTGATAACACTACTCCGAAACAATCTCGATATTGCCTTTCCCCATCATAAACAAAACCTGACCACAGTTCTGTTCTCCAGTGCACCGTATGCTCGTCTATCCGGCCTGCAGAAAAACCATGGCACTCAGTGGTAGATAGAATAAGTAGATAGATACACTCGGGGGAGAGGAGTTGGAATGGTTGTTAAACGCTGAGCATCACGGTGACTGGAGATGTGACACTGGTGAGAGGGAGCAGAGAGAGGAGAGGGAGAGAGGAGAGAGAGAGAGAGAGAGAGAGAGAGAGAGAGAGAGAGAGAGAGAGAGAGAGAGAGAGAGAGAGAGAGAGAGAGGGAGAACAAAGGGAGGAGAGCGGACAGACAGAACAGAATGTAACAGACAGGGGGAAACATTGGGGCAGGTGCTTCATCATCTGCTCAGGCATTCTCAGGCCGACCATAAACAGTCATTTTGGCCTCCCAAAGGACCCGACATCTCCATAACTAGCACAGATATGAATCTCCTCCTTACTCTAATAAATTAGGCACATTCTTGGTAGAGTTTGCTCTGCAAATGCAGCATACACCCGAGGGAAAAAAAGAGGGATTCACAAAATAAATGTAATCTGTTAGAATTAACAAGGTGTATGCAGAATTGTGATATGAAGAGTACAGACTGTTTCCATTAATTACTATTGGAGGATTTGACTGGACGTAGGTTACTTTGATCCAAAACAAATATGTGAGAATTGTCCAATACAAACATGTTACCGAATGAATAGACCCTTCACATGTTGAATTTATACATTTTCCCTTCAGCATCTCTGAAAGCTGTCATTGCATCATGTGTGACTGCCTGCTTTGACTCAAAGGTGAAGTGCTTGACTAAGGCCTGGTTTCTGTCAACCCGTCATAATATTTATCCTTTAATATGACTTTGGAAAAAAAAGTTATGGGCGTGTCAATATTTTCAATGAAACTCTATAACCTGCGAACGGGTGACGATGTGTGACAACACTTAGCGACACTTGCATATTGCTCTTACACCTGCAGGTGTTGGTTTACAGAAAGAGGGAGATGGTAAGGTTTGGGCCAATCAGATCTCTGATTACTGTGTTACAGTATGTGCATCCCATAGGGATGTGTGATACTAGCAGAGCTATAGAATATATAGATTTAAAAAACACCTTGCAGAGGCTTGTATGATGGAAATAAAAATACATGTAAATAGAAGTATAAAATAAGGGGTCCTGTGATAAATGCACGCACACACACGCATGCACACACACACACGCACACGCACGCATGCACGCACACACACACACACACACACACACACACACACACTTACAATTAATTTTATGCATTTAAAGTACTTCAAATGTTCCTGTTTACTGGAGGTATTTACGCAGCCTATCTCCGTGGCTGAATGATGCATGTGGCTTTGAACAGCACGTTGAGGTATAAGGTGAGCTCTCTCTCCGTGCATGTGTGTCTGGGTGTGTGTTGAAATAGAGTGCTAATCTCCTTAACAACAATCAATCTGTATTTGCTAATGCATAGCCTTAGTCCTCTCAAACTCCCCCAGCCCTTCGGACAGTTACAGGTGACTGACACGGGGGTCAGATCTGATGCATTATGTAGTAATCCTTTTTTGTATAATTGATGGACATCCTCTTTCTATGAAGAGCCTATCAACATATTAAATAGGTCAGTACCATCACCTCCAGCAATTCATGACAATAAGGCTTCTACATTTCTGAGCTTCACACAAATTCAATGATATACTTGTTGTTTCTTTCCTAGGTAGCTGTCGTGAAATATTAGGGTGTCTGCCAGATGACTAGTCCTGGACACTACACACAATCTTTTTGATTTAATCTGAATAATGACAAGAGTTTAGCAAGGTAAACACCAATGCACATATGTCCCTGAAAGCTCCACACATTCAGAAAATAGGAAAAACAATTACATCATTACTTCAAGTTTATCAATCAAAGGTATCACAAAGGTGTAGCAGGTTTAATTTGCCTACAATTATAGAAAGATTGTGTGTGTAGAGATCCAATAGGTGAGAAAAATAACAGCTTGGTATGGGTTTGTGTTGTTACCACCAGGTTGGTATGGGTTTGTGTAGCTACCACCAGGGTGGTATGGGTTTGTGTAGCTACCACCAGGTTGGTATGGGTTTGCGTAGCTACCACCAGGTTGGTATGGGTTTGTGTTGCTACCACCATGTTGGTATGGGTTTGTGTTGTTACCACCAGGTTGGTATGGGTTTGTGTTGTTACCAACAGGTTGGTATGGGTTTGTGTTGCTACCACCAGGTTGGTATGGGTTTGTGTTGTTACCACCAGGGTGGTATGGGTTTGTGTAGCTACTACCAGGTTGGTATGGGTTTGTGTTGCTACCACCAGGTTGGTATGAGTTTGTGTTGTTACCACCAGGTTGGTATGGGTTTGTGTAGCTACCACCAGGTTGGTATGGGTTTGTGTAGCTACCACCAGGTTGGTATGGGTTTGTGTTGTTACCACCAGGGTAGTATGGGTTTGTGTAGCTACCACCAGGTTGGTATGGGTTTGTGTTGCTACCACCAGGTTGGTATGGGTTTGTGTTGCTACCACCAGGTTGGTATGGGTTTGTGTTGCTACCACCAGGTTGGTATGGGTTTGTGTAGATACCACCAGGTTGGTATGGGTTTGTGTTGCTACCACCAGGTTGGTATGGGTTTGTGTTGTTACCACCAGGTTGGTATGGGTTTGTGTTGCTACCACCAGGTTGGTATGGGTTTGTGTTGTTACCACCAGCTTGGAATGGGTTTGTGTAGCTACCACCAGGTTGGTATGGGTTTGTGTAGCTTCCAACAGGTTGGTATGGGTTTGTGTAGCTACCACCAGGTTGGTATGCGTTTGTGTAGCTACCACCAGGTTGGTATGGGTTTGTGTAGCTTCCAACAGGTTGGTATGGGTTTGTGTAGCTACCACCAGGTTGGTATGGGTTTGTGTAGCTACCACCAGGTTGGTATGAGTTTGTGTTGTTACCACCAGGTTGGTATGGGTTTGTGTTGTTACCACCATGTTGGTATGGGTTTGTGTAGCTACCACCAGGTTGGTATGGGTTTGTGTAGATACCACCAGGTTGGCATGGGTTTGTGTAGCTACCACCAGGGTGGTATGAGTTTGTGTTGTTACCACCAGGTTGGTATGGTGTTGTGTTGCTACCACCAGGTTGGTATGGGTTTGTTTTGCTACCACCAGGTTGGTATGGGTTTGTGTAGATACCACCAGGTTGGTATGGGTTTGTGTAGCTACCACCAGGTTGGTATGGGTTTGTGTAGCTACCACCAGGTTGGTATGGGTTTGTGTTGTTACCACCAGGTTGGTATGGGTTTGTTTTGCTACCACCAGGTTGGTATGGGTTTGTGTTGCTACCACCAGGTTGGTATGGGTTTGTTTTGCTACCACCAGGTTGGTATGGGTTTGTGTAGATACCACCAGGTTGGTATGGGTTTGTGTAGCTACCACCAGGTTGGTATGGGGTTGTGTTCACTACCTCAGCAAAGGGTAGCCAGCCAGTCCCTCCGTTTAGCCATGATACAAAAAGTTTCTCAAAAAATCCCTTGAGGGGTTTTTAACATTCCAATAAAAGGATTTTACAGAGTGGTGTGTGTGGATTTCGGAGGTGTTGCTGGCCAGGCGAGAGAAAAGAGGTGAGTACAACATTGTTACAAACACAGTGTGAATGAGTAGCAGGGAAAATAGAGTAAAGGTGATGAGCATATTTGAGCCATAAATCACTGAGATACATTATACCACAACAGCCTCTGTGCTCTACTGTACTTCAGATGTGGTTAGAAATAGAGGTGGAACAAAAACAACCATTTTCAAAAAGTATCCTCTTGAAATTGTTTCTGTTAAAATCTAGCTAATATACTTTGAGTAATAACCCTAATAATATCTTTCTTGCTCACTTAATTAAATCCAAGTCAAGTACTCTAAATACAAATTCAATCTCCTAATATTTTCAGCTAAAAATCGTTTTTTGTTTACCTGCGCCACAATTGACACCTTATCAATAAAACACACCAGATCACAAGAGAACATAATTACACTTTGATACAATAATCCACAATACTAAGAGAAATAATCCAGCGGCCACCGTAATGAATAATTGAACGGCGTCTTAGCGGGCTAATGAATGAATGTGGTTGGGGTTTGAGTGATAGGCCTCTGGTTGGAGGGCCGTCCCTGGAGGCGCGGGGCACTGGAGACAAGGATGCCATCCACTATAACCTGTATAATTGGTCATTTGACATGAGCGACTCTGTGGGACCGGGGCCATGCCGTCCTGACAGTGGAGATTGACCCTTTGACCCCTCCATTTACGACACCAATCCCAGGTCATCACTCCAATTAAGGGTAAAATAACAGTGATCAAAGAAACTAAACAAAGAGTATAATAATGCATACTATTAGTGTAGAGAGTGGGGGTATGTTAGTATAAATAAAGTACAACCACACATATACTTGTTAATAAAGAAATGGCTGTCTTGGGTTTTCCAAATAATCACAATAATCAGAGAAGCCTTAGTAAAGGAAACACTATACAACTGCAATAACATTGCACAATTGATTAATTCTCTTTCAAACTCTTGTATGTTTCCACCTAAGGAGGTGAGCGAGGTGGTTTCTTGGGCCGTTCCCCATGTATACATTTGCACTGGGCTTGTCCAAACAATCATACTTACATTTTAGCACAATTATCAGCACACCCTATTCTACAGGTCTGATAACATTCTCACCGCAGTTTCGGTGTGGCACTCAGGGGAAACAATGCCTTATTGACACGAGTTCCAGCCTCACAATGGCCACAAAACATCAGGTTCCTGTTTTTGTTGACACTGTTTAAGCCCGCCATTGAAAACCAAGCCATTGTGGACACAGCCATGCATAATTGGAGCCCTCTGTCATACAATACAACAAATAAGCGCTTTAAATGTTTGAGTATGATAAGCCATGGAGAATACACACACAAGGAGAGAGAGAAGCAGGGGAATAGAGAGTGGAGGGCTAATAGAACTTGAGGGCGAGAGAGGGAGAGGAAGAGGGCGAGAGGGAGTCCACCACCACTAGGGGACACTAGTAAGTCACGAACGGGAGGAGTGGTGTGTGCAGCAGGCAACACCGTGAACAAAAGACTTTCTTTGTTGCACTCTCAGATAATAAAAGAATTCAGAAATAGCTACTTGACTGCTTTACAAAAGATCTTGACAATGCGTTGGCCCGTAATGCACAGGAACAGCTCCACATTTGCATAATCACATGAAATGTAAACCACAGCACTATGGCCAACAAACAAACAGACGAGAGAGAGGGAAAATGATCCACTTTCCCCCATGGAATTAATATACCCACTAAAAGTACATTTTTACATGATGTACCTGCTCACAACAATAGGGAAAACATTTGCAAATGTGGAGTTTTGCTCTGTCTGTTATTCCCCAGAAAACAGCTTCTTAGCTTGCTGTAATGAATACTCTATACAAGCCTTACGTTACACTGTAGTGTAGATGATAAACTTGCTACAGGAATGATTTATAACTTTAATTAATACAACTTCCTCTAGAAACAGATCCATCTTGATGTAATACACATATCCCACAAAGATTTCCATTTAACTCTATAATATGAAAAAGTATCCTTCTAACTTATGGTGCAATCTCGTGAGTGGCACAGGAAGGAACGTGAACGTGACACTGAAATACATACTCCTGCACTATATAAATGGACTATTAGAAATGCACCCCATACAATCCTCCACATTTATACTGTACACACAGTCTCACAGGCAGACGAGCTACAGGCAGAAAACACACTGTCTGTGTTCTCCATTTTTTTGTGTGTCTTAAAAAGTTGTCCTGTTTGTAAATGGGTTAACTATGAGAGTTAACACCTCCGTTTACCTCCATCACCAAATAGAAACTGTCAAGAAAGGGCCAGTGTTTCGCCTTTGCTATGGCAACCAAGCACATACTCTAAACATACCTCCTCCTCCAGCAATTAAACACAGAGCAATATTCACTGGTGACGTCCATAGTTATAGCCTTCGTTACTTCCACAACGCTCCTCATGAATTAGTAACGTCTGTTAATTGCACATTTATTGCA
This sequence comes from Oncorhynchus mykiss, assembly GCF_057628025.1. NCBI lineage: Eukaryota > Metazoa > Chordata > Actinopteri > Salmoniformes > Salmonidae > Oncorhynchus > Oncorhynchus mykiss. Next base: position 46,299,961 of record NC_143040.1, on the reverse strand, counting down.
CTCAAGACCACGGAGAGATGCACTAAATGGCTGAGAAAAAAAAACGCTTCAACTCCAATAAGAGAGTTATGAATAAATTAACACATTTGAACTTAACCTTTGGCAAAGCAAAAATTAAGCTAATAAATATGCTTTATACAGTGTGTACTTTCACTTCTTAGCACCAAGAAATGATCATCACCCCCCCCCACCACCTGATCATTTAACGTATTTGCTATTAGACTCATAAATAGGAAACTTAGGCTACAGGAAATATAGCATTCAACTACAGTGTGCGCATGAATATACAGAGAAAACAGCCCATGAAAAAAAAGTGTATAGATTTAGTCCATAATTTATACCTAAATGAGAGTTTAAAAACCACCAGAACATTTACATTTCCTCTCAGAGGAACACATTAACAACCATATTTATTCAAGGATGGAAATACAAATATGAGAATCATCCAGCAGCATAATACTTCTGCTGTTTGCGCTTCATTGTCGCCTTTTCAAATATCCTCCTATGGTGTTTCATTTTCATGTGACAAGTTTGACTGACATTGTGGCTGGTGTTTGATCCATGTGCTAGGGTCCCCTCTCATTTTCAGCAGGAATAATGACTATTCTTGTGTTAGACTGAGTATTTGTGTTATTGTTGTGGAGTGTCAGCAGCGGCCCCAGACGTTTGCCTAGCGTGCTATCAGCGGGAGTGTACAAATACAAAACACATTTGTCAGAGTTATTGACCTTTATCTCTCCACTTTCTTGACAGCCTTCTTCAGTTATTGACAATACAAACACACGGGGCAAAGCATAACCTTTAATTTACAGAGCCCTCTCTTTCTCTCTCTCTCTCTCTCTCTCTCTCTCTCTCTGCCTCTCTCCTCCTTCTCTCTGTCTCTCTCTCTTTTCTCTCTTCTCTCTTCTTGCTCTTGCGATTTGTTTAAATAAGATGGCAGACAATGGTACTGTTCATTTCTGCCATTTCTCGTTCATTCCAAATTTCAGAGGCTAATGTCATTAGACAGATACAATAGCCGCTATTCAGCCCCGGATACAGAGATATTTCAACTATTCAATATAGTTTTGACATGCTGACATTAGAGCAGAGTGTTGTTTCCCTATTTGTTTGGTTACAATGTAAACAATATCATAAATCGTATATTCCTCTAAGCAAGCTTTCTGTCCCCCTCGCATTTTCAAATTACCCCTGTATGTGTATGCATTCATACAAATTCTACTGTGGACATGTTCAAGGTCTAATAGCATATTTTGACACAAAACAGGGGACATAACTCACCATAATCAAACTACAAGGAATAATTGTGTGTTTTTATAGTCCATCGGTAGTATGAATAACATTTGCATGGCATTGTATGCAGTAGAAAACCTTTTATGAGAAACAATAATTAGCGTTGAAGAATCGTTCTGCATCTATCTTTAATGGTAATACATCACAGTGATATACTCATTTACCACACCACCACCATGCAACTGTACATAGTAATGCCGCTAGTAAAAACATATTAGCACCACAGGAGAAATCACAGTGTTTTAAATGTGTCCTTTTGCATTTTAGCAATGGAAAATAGCCTCCATAAAATATAGGTGTCCCCACTAGTCAGCCGCTCGGCGGACACTTCAGAGCCGAAAATTGCATTTTAAACAATCCAGACCAGTGTGGTGACCACGGTTAATCATCAAGAAACAAAGACATCAAACAATACTTGATAATGAGAAAAATGCCTCCAGGATATTAGGAATGGGGGGAGAGAGAACACAGCATGAGCCTTGCTCAGCTGCAGAGGTAGAGAGGCACACCAGCCACACAGACACAAGCTGCATTCGCAAGCCCATCACACCCACCACCCCCACCCCACCCACCCCACCCACACTTTCTCTAAGCGGGGACAAAAAGCACACACACACCTATGATTCTCATGGAGTTAAAAAGCCATTAAAACATTGTCTCTTTTTTTAAGTTCATGACGAGATAATTAGAATTCAGAGAGTGGAGCCAGTGGTGAGATTAGAGCTTTGTGGAAATGTGCTTCATTTTGAACCTCACTACATCACAATTGAACCCAATTATCTGCAGTTAAAATGGCTTTGTGAGGGCCAGAACAATAAAACTCACACGGACAAAAATCCAAGGTAGATAAAATAAGACGTTTTTATAGACAAAAGAGTAAAAAATAAGATTTATTATCCCAGAGTAAAAAACATAATATTTCTTATTTTTCTATGGTATATGCATGGCTACAGGCTTGAGTTATATTCATATTTTACTGAGCTGACTATACATACAGTATGGTATCTATTGAACACAATACACCCACAAATCGCCGTAGATATTTGTACATATAAACTCCCATTTCTATATACTTAAAATCTCACTGTGCTGTTAGTTGACATCTAGTACAGAGAGCATTATTCCTCATATAAAAAGACTCAGTATCCATATATATTTTGGTTTCTCAGCTGATAATAAATCCATACTTGCTTTCATCTCTAAACTTATCAGTATCAGTTTAATTAGAGTTTAGCTGAAATCAGTAGTTGGGGGGCCGGGGTGTGTATGTTGTGTGTGTGTTGTTTGTGTTTGTGTGTGTTTGTTTCAGGGTCCACTCTCTCTTTCCTCAGACAGGGTATTACTGGGTTATCCGTGATTGACGTGACTTTAACGGTTTGGCCAAATCGAGGCAGATCCAGCAACCTGGGCGCAACTGCAGCATGTGCCGCCACCTCCGTCATGCAAATTGCACCCGGGCAGCCCGTTGACTATGATTAATGAGCCTAGGCTACAAGAACCTTTGTGTCCTAGTGCAGCCGTTTAGTGTGAAATACAATCCCCAAATATTATCTATCCCCCATTAATGCACTAAATGTGTTCAAACCGCACATGTTGTTTAGAGAAATTTACAAGGAGACTGAGGGGGAGAGTGTTGTGAGCACAATTGCATTTAATTACTTGCACCCTAATTAAATTCATTAAAGGATAATAAAATAAATGAAAGAAACAGTTTTGAAAGCACCAGCAAATACATGTCTTGTCTTCCTTGATGTAAAATATGGATATGGGATTTTCAGGGGCAGTCATGCTGTTAGGGGGGATGTTTTTTCCAAACGCACGAATATGATACCTTGCTAATACTACAGGCATTTCCTGGTTATGGCTTGCCTCACGTTTAAACTCTGATTTTTTTTTAGAGCTAAGAAACCTAGACTTCCTGATGAATGGAGAAAATTTCTGTGGTGGAGAGGAAGAGTCACTGACTGTGCAAACAGTGGGGAAAAATGAAAGATTATAACAATATGGCTGCTGGTGTTCTATTACAAAATTGTACCTCGTATGGCGAATGATATAATATCATTGAAGATGGTAAGGTCCAATGTGTGAGGAGACAGGGGAAGAGTGCAATTTCCTTAAACATAGCATGATGTGTAAGGGAAATTAAAGAAGCTCACGAATCCTCCTCAGCATTAAACAGTTATGCATTGACAAAATCAATAAAGAAGCATGATTACTTTCTCTCTCTCTCTCTCTGTCATTATCTCACACGAACACGTACACACACACGTACACACACACACATACACACACACACACACACACACACACACACACGTACACACACGTACACACACACACACACACACACACACACACACACACACACACACACACACACACACACACACACACACACACTGAGCCAAGCTCTCTGTCCGCTGCTAGCAGGATGTAAATGTTTCCCAGGCATTACGGTGTATAGCTAATTGCCATTACTTGGACGGTGCTTAGCACTACAATGGTGCGCCGAGAGCTGTGGAGCAGAGATCAGTGCAGCGTCTCCTGGATATCAGAGGGAAACATCCTTTGTAAATTCATCTCCCACTGTGAGCAGGCTTCACAGCTGGTTAACGGCACTGTGTGTACCGCTGCCCTGTTTACACACTGCCTCCAAAGCACTCCTCTCCTCTCTTCCTTGCATCCCCTCGCTCTTCTCTCTATCCCTCGATCCTCTATCTTGTTCCCCTTCCAGCTCCCTCCGCAGCCTGCTGTGGCTCTCATTGTGTGAGACATACACACACACGAGCACACAGACTAACACACGCACACACACTGTACATACTGTACATCCAAGAACACAGAACTGCTCTGATCCCAGCCTTCGGAGCCATTACAGTACACTGCCTTCCCAACCTCTTCCAGATTTTGATCTTTTATACCATCACATTACATTGCTCTTTTATACTACCTATTACACATGCTGCTCCCCACCAAAAACCCCTGATCCTTTGATACCTAGACGGGTAAACTGCTCCAGCCGCCCCTGACCTCAGCCTTTTATGGCAATCAGACGAGACTGCCTCAGAGGCCCTGATTTTATCTCCTCATACTAATCCCAGTACACTGCTCCCTTTTGTAGCACATCACGGTGCACTGAGCCCTTTTTGTCCCCGAGACCAGGCTGGTTCACACAACCCCCAGACCGGGGCTCATCACAGCCATCATACTACACTGCCCCACAACAATGCAGCTTTATTTTGATACACCACAAGTCAGGTCAGAGTGAGTCTGGCTGGCCCGTGACACCTTTGTGTTCGCCATAAAGGGAAAACCACGTTCATTCATACAATGTACTAATGCCATGTCCTGGAGGTGTAGTGATGTTATGATAAAATGTGACATATCATGACAAAAGTATTGATATAATCCTATGATTCAGGACACAATAAAATATGAAAGAAAAATAGGTGGATCAATTTGTTTTTCTTTTATCATTTGTTGTGATTTAGAGATGTAATTCAAGTTATGAAAGGTTTTATAATCTTTTAAGCTCCAGACCATTCTAGGGTAACAAAAAAAATCAAACGTTTGCCTATTGTACAAAATGTAATAAATAGTCACCATAGAAATTACTGGGTTATATTGCTGTGGCTAGCTTTCCTTTACAGGGCACCTGTAAATTAAGTGTGTGTGTGTTTGTGTGTGAGAGAGATTATATTAGTCCAGACTGTGATTTAGCACTGCTCAGAGATTAATTACACAATAAGACCATTGTAAAAAAATAAAAATAAGATATTGGTCTGACAAAGTAGACCTTAAAAAGAGAGCACTCAATACCTGCATTATATAACATAGTCAAATAGGCCTACTCACAACTTCCCTAAAACCAGATTTGGTTTTAAATACGTATATTAGATTTTAGCCATAGATCATGTCTGTACTCATATGATATTACATTTTGAGAATGATATTTGCAGTAAAATAATAGTCTGAATACTTTATTATTTGTGTAGGCTTGTGTCCCCAAATAAAGAGAGCAATTCACTTCAGGCACACACTTCTGCACTAAGCTCAATAGCCTGCTTTAACAAATCTTCTTAGTGTTGTCTAGTATATCATTATTCACAATCCCAGCTAAGTGTCCCTGTCACGGACACTCGGAGTATAAACTATGAAGAGCTCAAATGAAAGAAGATATAACACATCAATAAATGATGCCTGTCTGCCCCACAGTACCTACTCTAACTTGTTACACTTTCCCTCCAGACTTCATAAGAGCCAAAGTGTGCCCCAACCAAAGACTACTTTTAAAGACTAAAGTTTTCTAAACTACTCCATACGGAACCTGATCTGGAGTCAGTGGAGAGGGACAGCTTGGGATGTCGCTGAGGTTTTGGAGTTAAAAGGAATCCACTTTGTATTCATGTCTAAAAATCCAGATCTCCTGTCTTTAATTCCAAATCCCTTTAAATCACCCTTTGGCAGAAAAAGAGGATTACAGGGTTTTGGAAGGTGTTGATACATGGCTATGCTTGAAGGGGGTGTACAACTCTACTACTTAGAGAGCATCAGTTTATAATAGGCAGTTTTGTAATCTATAGTTTAATTTCCAGATAATCATAAACATATAAAAATAATTCAGGTTGTCATTGTGAAAAACGTTCCAAGCGAATGCATTTTCTTCTATTGTTTAAAAAAAAAAGTATGCTTTCCCTTTCAATTCAGCTATTTTAGGCTATCAGAAAAAAATGATAAAAATTTGTTTTTTATTTTGCTGTAGGGTTCCATTTATTGTTTAGGCTACTAGTATATATAATTCATTATAATGAAAGACTACCATGCATTGGTCTTGAATGCAGTATAATTTGTCCCACTGTATGCATTTCCTACCTATGCGAATGTATTGCTATGATAATACAGGTGATATTTTCCAAATCTGTCAAAGAAAGTTAACCAAGTCGTTTAGGTTTGATGGTGCTGCTGTTGGTATTGAATCACTGAAGCAAAGACCGTAGCGAGCCTATCCCTTGCCGGTATACTCAGCCCCTGCAATATAGACCAATAGGAGAGCTTTTCATACTGACGTGTGTTTTAACGTTCTCGCGGTAAGAAACCAGGAAGTGTATTGTGCTCCTTGCATTTATTATAATAACATTGTTTTACTGGAAAATAGCATTGATTTTGCCTGTATTATATTGACTTAGCATTGCATGCATTAGCTATTATTAAACTAGCGGACTATTTACTGTCGTTTATGTGACCGATTTGAAAGAGTTTGATACGCTGAACATTTGTAGCTAAACAGCTAACACTAACGTTAGTTAGCAAGCAATTTCACAGCTGATTTTGCAATTGCGAGCTGATATCACAACTTGCACGTTTTTGATTGTTGTCTTGTCTTGTTTAGCCACGCAGATTATTAAAAATGAAGCTGTCTCGAGCTGAATACAAGGAGATAGTGAAATGCACCGAACATTTGAGACCCACGCGTCAATGTATGACGATACTGAGGCAAAGATTTCCAAAGTAAGTGATGCATCTTTCAGTTTAGTTTACCCTATTAATATTGTCATCAACTTTTGCTATGTCCTTGATGCTTGTTGTCCTGCTGTATGAGCCTATCCCTGCATAAATTTGTCGCTCGAAGCTGTTGAGCTTTTCGGCACATTCTAACGGGATTTCCACACAACACGATAAATCGGATAGCCATGCTAGCTTCGCCCTCATGTGAGTGTTTAGCAAGCAAGCTAGGTAGTGCTACAGACTGGTCTCTTAGACTGGACGTAACATTGTAAAACCTGGAACTTCAAATTAATGATATGTTACGTTTGGTATGTTTACATAAGTTACTTAAGACAAAAGGAGGGTGGTTGGGTGAGCGTATAACGCGAACGTCTAGCCACCCCAAGGTTGTGTGTTCAAATCACATCGTGTTAGTTGGGGCTGGGGGGTGTGTTAGTTGGGGCTGGGGGTGTGTTAGTTGGGGCTGGGGGTGTGTTAGTTGGGGCTGGTAGTGTGTTAGTTGGGGCTGGTAGTGTGTTAGTTGGGGCTGGGGGTGTGTTAGTTGGGGCTGGGGGGGTGTGTTAGCTTGGGGTGTGTTAGTTGGGGCTGGGGGGGGGGGTTGTCAGTTGGGGCTGGTGGTGGGGGGGGGGGGGGGGGGGTTGTCAGTTGGGGCTGGTGGTGGGGGGGGGGTTAGTTGGGGCTGGTGGTGGGGGGGGGTTAGTTGGGGCTGGTGGTGGGGGGGGGGGTTAGTTGGGGCTGGTGGTGGGGGGGGGGGTTAGTTGGGGCTGGTGGGGGGGGTGTTAGTTGGGGCTGGTGGGGGGTGTGTTAGTTGCGGGGGGGGGGGGGGGGTTAGTTGGGGCTGGTGGGGGGGGTGTGTTAGTTGGGGCTGGTGGGGGGGTGTGTTAGTTGGGGCTGGTGGTGGGGGGGGGGGGTTAGTTGGGGCTGGTGGTGGGGGGGGGGGGGGTTAGTTGGGGCTGGTGGGGGGTGTGTTAGTTGGGGCTGGTGGGGGTGTGTTAGTTGGGGCTGGGGGGGGGGGTGTTAGTTGGGGCTGGGGGGGGGGTGGTAGTTGGGGCTGGGGGGGGGGGTGGTAGTTGGGGCTGGGGGGGGGGGTGGTAGTTGGGGCTGGGGGGGGGTGGTAGTTGGGTCTGGGGGGGGGTGTTAGTTGGGGCTGGGGGGGGTGTTAGTTGGGGCTGGGGGGGGGTGGTAGTTGGGGCTGGGGGGGTGTTAGTTGGGGCTGGTGGGGGTGTGTTAGTTGGGGCTGGGGGGGGGGGTGGTAGTTGGGGCTGGGGGGGGTGTTAGTTGGGGCTGGTGGGGGTGTGTTAGTTGGGGCTGGTGGGGGTGTGTTAGTTGGGGCTGGTGGGGGTGTGTTAGTTGGGGCTGGTGGGGGTGTGTTAGTTGGGGCTGGTGGTGGGGGTGTGTTAGGTGGGGCTGGTGGTGGGGGTGTGTTAGGTGGGGCTGGTGGGGGGGGGGTGTGTTAGTTGGGGCTGGTGGGGGGGGTGTGTTAGTTGGGGCTGGTGGGGGGGGGGGTGTGTTAGTTGGGGCTGGGGGGGGGGGGGGGGGGGTGTTAGTTGGGGCTGGGGGGGGGGGGGGTGTTAGTGTGTTAGTTGGGGCTGGAGAGAAGTGGGACAACTATCAGGTCCCTGAGGACTGGAGTTGCCCAGGCCTGCACCCTAACCTTAACCCCTAGTGGTAGCTAACGTTAGCCACCTAGCTAACATTACCCACAATAAATTGGAATTTGTAGCATATCATACGTTTTGGAAATTCATAACATTAAAACAAATTGTAATTAACATATCATACGAAATGGATGCTGGACATCCGACAGTTAATACATACTATACCAAAGGTAACATACGTTTGGATCTGGATCAAGGTGTACGACAGCATGTTCCAGTTCCCGCCAATATCCAGAAACTTCACACAGCCATTGAAGAGGTGTGGGACAACATTCTACAGGCCACAATCAACAGCCTGATCAACTCTATGTGAAGGACATGTGTCACGCTGCATGAGGAAAATTATGGTCACACTAGATACTAACTGGTTTTCTGATTCATGCCCCTACCTTTTTTTTAAGGTATCTGTGACCAACAGATGCATATCTATATTTCCAGTCCTGTGAAATCCATAGATTAGGCCCAATGAATTTATGGTTTTAGAAACATTACAAAGCATGCCCACCTGGATTTTTGGTGTAAATATTTAGGCTGGTAAAAAAAATCCACACACAATACCCCATAATGACAAAGCAAAAATAGGTTTTTAGACATTTATGAGAAAGAAAAAAATATGTATAATTTTTTATGACATTACATTCATTGCTATATTTAGAGTTAGTAATCTAGTTAATGGGTTTTGAGTTTTCACTTGGGTGGTTAATTAGCCCCTAATAAATTAGCCTATGATATTAGTGCACATAAAGATGTAGGCAAATTCATCTCTATTGAACTAAATCAGACCATTCTGGAGACATAAAGAAGAAAAAACAAATGAAACAGGCTGATTGTCAACTGAAAATGCATGAAATCACTGTATTAGGTTGCACATAAAAATATTTGGAATCACAATATCAAAAGATAAAACAACTTATTTGTTGAATACCATCTCAGTAGTCTATTATATTATTATTAAATTACTTAAGACAATACTACATTTTTATGTTGCGTGACGCAGCGAGAGAAACAAAAATTGTGCGACCAAATCATGGGCTGGTGCCACGAACTGAAATGTTAGTCTGGAGCCCTGTCTGAGTGGGAAGGGGAAACCTGAACTAGCTGTTATTGGCAGAGAGGTTTGTAAATCTCTTCAAAAAATGTTTTTATTGGTCTATTAACTAATTTAACACCAGGCATGCCAAAACTCCCCCCACCAAAACAGGCTGAAATTTCAGGCTGTCTTTTCAAACAGCTCTTACACTGAAAGGGAATCATTTTGACAATTTCACAGTATTATTCCAACTTCATAGTGTGGCAATATATAGAAAACATAGGGAATTACGTTTTTGACTGCACTGGGCCTTTAAATTACAGTAGAGGTTCTGCCTCTGCAACATAGCATGCTGTTGACTCCCACACCAGTAGGCAGCGTACTGTCTGTCCAGCCAAGGTCAATAGCCAATATTTTATTAAAGGAAATATCAATACAATGAAAACTGCACATTTTCATGCATTCATTGTGTTACGTATCAGTAAGTTTAAATTAATATTTATTACACTGGTTGTTGTAATTAATTAACAATAGATACATCTTCAATTATGTAGGCGTTTATATTAAGGGCAAAAATGTGTGCATTTATTTCAATATACTTTGTCCATAATGTCCTACTAAATTCAGCCTCATTAAGAAATAATCCATAGACAGTACTTTTCAATGTTTCTGCATTGAATTTCATTACATCAGCGAGCCAGCCTCTCTCCTCTGGTCCACTATGTAGCTGGCTGGATGTTCAGAAATATAAGCGGGGGTTAATGGCTGTGTTGCGTTTCTCCATGACACTGAGGGGCCACTCTTTATTGAATGTAACACGTGTAATCCCCCAAGGCCACCAGGACACCGCTAGATCCTGCCGAGGTCACTTACAAAGTCGAATGGATTTGGAGCTTCCTACTAGCATTGTGCCCTAATCACCGATATAAGAAGGCACTGGGGTCCCCAAGGGGGACACAGCCTACTTTGGGCAGGCCTTTGTTCTTAGTGTCAGCATTTTACAGAATATGTTATGTGAAAAGTGCGTTTCAGCTACATATGTACCACCTTTTTGTCCATATTAGTATACATCATTGTAATGTTTATTTAGGTTCTGAATGTGATCTTTTTCCCCACAGTGTTTCTGTTTCTCAACCAAAACCTCTAACTACCACTATCCTTCCATTAAGAAGTGTTTTTCGGGGGTGATAACTGTATAGCGCTCCTCTCAGTGGTGCCGACTCTTTTGTTTAGTCTTAGCCGTTATTGTTATTATTTCTTTCTCGGAGAGGCCCCTGCTCTTTAAAAACCCTGAGTCTTGTCATCGGGCCTGACAGACAGGCACGGCAGCAGTGTTTTCACAGCCTGCAAAATTATTCTGCTTGTCCAATCAGCTGAGCCGGGCTCTGGAGGGTTAGTGATTGGACTGGCAGGAAATCAGGCTCTTAAGACATAACATATCGACTAGGCCATCCATCATCTCTTAGCATGCGCTCAGGCACGGCAGGCAGGCAGGCAACCCCCCCCCTCCCTTCTGACTGTGTGGGAGCCCTGCCACTGTGTAAATACTGGCCAGCCTGACTGTGGGCAGGGGGGTAAAGGAGGAGTGGACTGACCCACATGGGGGTGTGCCAGGGAGAGGGGACAGGCAGGCAGGGAGAGGTATCACTGTCAAACCCGTATCACAATACTGCACGATTCTGGTCACTATGGAGATAGAAGTAGTATAATAACCTGGCCACTTTCTAGTCAGTGCTTTCATGACTGTCATGTTAATAACACTGCAGATGGATGACAAGCTAGATGCAGGAACTGTTGACTGAATTCTTATAGGCCTGTTCTTTACTCTTAATATGGAACTGGTGATGTAGGCTTATGTCACAAAAATAAATGCAGAATATGCACATTGTTTGCCCTGAATTTGAGTTGTAATACATCACAACACAGCAGGTATATCTCTCTGGTCACCCCCAAAACCAATTCTTTCTTTGGCCGCCTCTCCTTCCAGTTCTCTGCTGCCAATGACTGGAACGAACTACAAAAATCTCTGAAACTGGAAACACTTATCTCCCTCACTAGCTTTAAGCACCAACTGTCAGAGCAGCTCACAGATTACTGCACCTGTACATAGCCCACCTATAATTTAGCCCAAACAACTACCTATTTCCCTACTGTATTTATTTATTTATTTTTTGCTCCTTTGCACCCCATTATTTTTATTTCTACTTTGCACATTCTTCCACTGCAAATCTACCATTCCAGTGTTTTACTTGCTATATTGTATTTACTTTGCCACCATGGCCTTTTTTGCCTTTACCTCCCTTATCTCACCTCATTTGCTCACATCGTATATATAGACTTGTTTATACTGTATTATTGACTGTATGTTTGTTTTACTCCATGTGTAACTCTGTGTCGTTGTATGTGTCCAACTGCTTTGCTTTATCTTGGCCAGGTCACAATTGTCAATGAGAACTTGTTCTCAACTTGCCTACCTGGTTAAATAAAGGTGGAAAATAAATAAATAAAAACTAATTGGATATTATATTTCACAATAGCATTTAGCATTCACTGCTTTTGATAGGAGAGTCAATGGGAAGAGGATCAAAATCCCAAACGATAATGATTGTGATAGGCCATTTCAAGGTCATTTCCACGGGGCGTCTGTCAGTCTTTCTGATGGGATAGAGGGAGAAAAGGGGGAGGGAGAAAAGATGGAGAAAGGGAGGGATGTGCCGGCCGTGGTCCCTCGGCTGTGTCGCCTGCATAACACAGATGTTGGGAGTCATCTGTCAGCCTGGCCTCTCCTACCGAGCCCGGGCTGTTCTGAGGGGAAAAGAATTGGACACGGTGCTGTCACTTCTTACCCCCGCTCACAATGGAGGGACATGCAAATAGTTCTCCCCCCCCCCCCCCCCCCCTCTCCTGCCTGGCCGGGGCTGTCCCTGTTCCTGCCTAGTGTCTGGCTGCCTGGGCCCCGGCTACAATGAGAACCAGGGAGGCAGTGTAGCAGCAGCGTGGGGGCGGGAAATTGCTCAACACAGCCAATGTGACAACAGTCCCATCAGGCCTTTCTTTCGACCACGTATTAGAATTGGAAATGATGGGCTGCTGCTCTGAGGCCTCGCCTGGCTTCCCCCGGTCCAGAGGGGACCACAGTCCCTCCGCTCTCTTTGTCGAGAGAGACTTTTCTGGCCTTCTGCACTACTTTATGAATGAATTTGGATTTAATGTTACTCAGAAGAGTAAAAAAAACACTTTTCAGCTTATTCTGCATATGGCTCTTCTGAGTTAGAGAGAAGGGTAGGGGGAAAATAATGGGACTAGCAAACACACACACATACACACAGCAGTTCCCTAGTGTGGAGTCCCTGAACGTTTTCGAATCGGGCCCTAATGTGCCGTTTTCATCAGCAGTGAGGCGGGCTGCAATATGGTGCCGGGGGCTCGCTGGGGGAATATGAATGTTGATTAAACATGCGTTCAGCCTTTTGAAATTCTGAAAACGTGTCAGAATAATGGATGTTGAGCAAATGTCAAGCATTTGTTAATTTCTCTGTTATTTGGGGTTTATCTAGCGTGATCTGGGGAGGAATCAGAGGCCAGCGTTGTTGTGGCATGTGTCATTGATATGGTGATTTCTTGGCAAGAGTCACTTTGTTTTTGATGGTAATATTCAGGCCAGGGAGGACTTTGCTCATTGATTATTTATTAGGTCTATGGTTTCTCTATTACATGCCAGTTAATAAAGGATGTGGTATTATTCATTAATTAACTTCTGCGCTCGCTCTGTTTAACATGCTCAGCCTTACACAAAGAGGATAGAAAACCATGTTGATTTTGGTCAAATTGTTGACAAACGCTGTCCTCTTTATTTCTAGTTTCTGTGTTCTGCCCTATTTTCAGTTGGCACATCTTTTGCAAAATAAATACTGTCTTTATACTGTTTATTGAAGACATTGTTGAGAGCTCTGTGGGAGATTTTTCTTCAAACTCTGAGACTCTTGAGACTAGGCTAGCTAATTAAACTACTGCATATCTTGGAAAGAGGATTGTTCACACATGGCAACACACAATGAAAACATTCCTTGCTAAATAGCTCTGAAAAATCTAACACTTGGGTGAATGTATACCGAACAAAAATATAAACGCAACATGCAACGATTTTACTGAGTTACAGTTCATATAAGGAAATCAGTCAATTGAAATAAATTCATTATGCCCTGATCTATTGATTTCACGACTGGGCAGGGGCACAGCTATGGGTGGCCCTGGGAGGGCATAGGCCCACCCACTTCGGAGTCAGGCCCAGCCAATCAGAATGAGTTTTTCCCCACAAAAGGGCATTATTACAAATACTCCTCAGTTTCATCAGTTGTCTGGGAGGCTGGTCTCAGATGATCCCGCAGGGGAAGAAGCCGTATGTGGAGGTCCTGGGCTGGCGTGGTTACATGTGCTCTGTGGTTGTGAGGCCGGTTGGACGTACTGCCAAATTCTATAAAATGACGTTGGAGGCACCTTATATGGTAGAGAAATAACCAATTATTTGACAACAGCTCTGGTGGCCTTCCTGCAGTCAGCAGGCCAATTGCATACTACCTCAAAACTTGAGATATTTGTGACATTGTGTTGTGTGACAAAACTGCACATTTTAGTGGCCCTTTATTGTCCCCAGCACAAGGTGCACCTGTGTAATGATCATGCTGTTTAATCAGCTTTTTGATTTGCCACACCTGTCAGGTAGATGGATTATCTTGGCAAAGGAGAAATGCTCACTAACAGTGATGTAAACAAAATTTCGGTGGTCTTTTTATTTCAGCTAATGAAACATGGGACCAACACTTTACGTCTTGCGTTTTTATATTTTTGCTCAGTGTAAAAATCACATAATAGGCCGTCATTGAAAATAAGAATTTGTTCTTAACTGACATAAACAAACAAACAAACAAACATAATAACCTTAAATATTGTATATTTTGGCTAGATTTCATTGTTCCATTATTTTGTTTCTCTGTATAGTCTTTTCATTCTATCCTAAGAATGTGTCCTAGCATGGCCATTTTAACTGGGGGTGTCTCAACCTGGATGTGGTGATGACATTAGCCAGGGCTTGGTCTGGGTCTGTCTCTGAGGCTGCCAGATGGGCTAGTAGTGAGGTCTAGCCTAGCAGCCCGCCTAGCAGCCCACCTAGCGCTTCAGCAGCCTCCGCCTCCCCTGGTCTAGATGACCACACCACGCTCCTCTGGCTCTCGGCTCAGACCAAAACACAAGCTGGCAGCTGGGGCTTGTGGGTGAAAACCCCCCCAGCCAGTGCTGTCTGGAGCAGGCTGGGATACGGGCGCTGGCCGGGAAGACTAATCACAGAACTGGACGGGTTTATGTGGTCAGGAAGAATGGAGGGAGGAGAGAGAGATGAAGAGAGGAGAAAATAGTGAGACTGCTGAGTTTGGAGGAAGAGAAGGGATAGAGAGAGAGGAGGAGTGAGACTATGCTGAGTTTACAGTTTGATGTCAGGTTGAGGAACTCATGAATAATAGATGTGATCAATTAGTTGATTAGGAAGCGGAGGAGTAATATGCTTCCTCATTGGGATGTGTTGCTCTGGCCTCGGGAAGCTTCCCAAATTGTAATGCATTGGCTCATTGGGCTAAAAAGGACTCCAATAAACTGCTGCCAATCGCCAGACAGCGTTGTCAATGATGGCAGGAGGCTACTTCATTTTCTGTAATTTAGTGCATGTATGAGTAACTTTTTTTTTGACGTAAACCTCATGAAAGTGGACAACATTCACGGTTTTCCATAGCAGACTGACAAACATCTCCAATAAAAATGTTCCTTTCAAAAATGATAAACAACACACACACACACACACACGCAGCTATGCTGGAGACTGTAGCCCCGGGATCTGTTTGCATACTGGGATCAATTGCAAAAAGAAGAATGGAACAAATTGCCCAGAATGGTACAAGTGGTGTAGTTGTGCTTGAGAGAGTAGGCAGGCAGTTGGTCAGCGTAATGTGTTTTCTTGCCAGACCAGACTTGCTTCATGATGGATAACCAAGGCCTCATTTTCAATTTTCCACAAGAGTTTGCAGAGACTGCCATGATGACAATAATTGCGCTATAACAAAAGTAACGTGCCTTTTTTAATAGCTAGAACTTAATTTGTCACGAATCACATATGGAGAGACCACTACCTTTCATGACAAATCATAATTAGGTGTTGGTGTTATAGGCCACACTATTTTAACCACACTTACATGAAAGCCCTGAGATCCTGGACACTCACCACAGCTCTAGCGAGACACCATGTTTGTGAGCTTCTGTTAAATCAGCCTCTGGCTCTGTCCACACAGTGAAACTCCCCCACAGGGAGCTCCAGTGGGCTATGGCTTCCTCTGAGTGAGAAGGAGAGTTCCCATCCTGTCTGTAGTATTGATGCTCCCTGGTGCTGATGGGAGTTGTGGTTCATTCCTGGGGGTTCCATTCACTCTGAAGCCACAGTGTAGAATTGGATTGTTCTCCTGTCAATGAAATATTTGACTTGTCTCTAGGTTGGTTTTCAATATGCGTCTGGTTGGTGTTCATCACATCTCTTCATTTCTTTTAAGGAGCATTTGTCATAATGTAACCACAGTGGTGATTTATTATGTTTGTATGTGGTAACATACAAGAAAATGAAAGCATTTCTGTTAACATCAAGATGACATTTTGCTAAATTTGGTGTCGTGAGTTTTGACATGAACATTTTCTATTCTAGATAGACAATTGTAATGAAGGAAAACAACTTTAATGGTAAACATTTTTGTTCATAAACAAGTATTTGTTTGGAACGCCCTGACTCTGAGATGCCTGTTTGTTTATGTGGTTTGTGGAAATGTATCACAGTTGTACGTTAAGGATTTTTCCTCTTGATTCCGTCTTGCTGATGATGGTAGACTTTGGTGAGAAACAGATGTTGGCCTCTCTTATCAGCATGTGTAATTAGAGGGATTTGCATATGCAGAGTATTTAACAAAAAGCACATCCAGCTATATTTCTTTCACTACACAATGTTTCATTTAAGGGGAAGATAATGTGTTTGAAATGTGAGATCATTTCACAGAGATCATAACAAAATATAGTATCCATGGATCGGATAATGCATCTTTAATTGTTCCTAGCCATTCCACTGTCGACCATGTCACTGAGTAAAGGTCATAATATCAACACCGTGAAGCTACAGTAGCTTAATCAGACTTGGATTTACTGTCAACCATTGAAACTCTGACACTCTTACAGACTTTCCTTTTCATTATCCCCCCCCCCCCCCAATGTCCTTGGAGTCATTAGTAAAAAATGTGCCCTGCCTCGGTGAGCTTCATGCCCTGAAGAGTCACGACACGCACCGCTCTCTACATATAGGCTAGATGCTCCAAGTGCTAAGTACTGTCACAGCATATGATACCCACGCCATTAGCCAGGTGGCTTTCATTAGGGGAGTGACTGCTATCGTTTATAATTAATTATTTGTAAATAGGAAGATTCTGAAAATAATTGATAGCTTGTAGTATATGCCCTCAATTAATTAGCTAGCGAGGCAATCTGGTGGTAATCTCTTCACCGTTGTTTTTTTTTGCTAAACGTTTTTGATTGTTTTTGATTAAAAGCAGTTTGCCTCTTCAATGGTTGTATTATGAAGGTGCATTTCCTTAGAGAACTATATGTGATGTCATACTAGAGAAAAACAATGGAGTAAAAAAGGAATCCCAGATTAGTTTCATCCTCGAGGGTGTTGGGGGACCCTGAAGCATTGACAACATATCCCAACCAGCATACGCAGACAGCATTATTTTGTTATTTACAATCTAATATACTCTTCAGTGTCCTACAACGTATAGGCCTTAAGTGTTCAACACATGGGGATGAGTAATATATATCCCATAGTGAATTCTAGACGTGAACAGACAGTCCTAGCAGCGTAGTAACAAAGTGAACGTCCTAATTGTTTTAATCAAATCCGGAGCCCTACTATTTTGGGCTCTGTGCATATTAATGTGGCTGTCTAGGGTTGTGGGGCTGGGGAAGGGTAATTACACAGAGAGACAATGATTCCCTAACCACTCTTCTGTTTCCTAACCTTCTGTCTTTCTATGTTCACAACTCAAGGCCGCTGGGATGGATTCTGTTTTCCTATTTTTCTGGAGAGGTCAGTGTCCAATTATGTTTTTGACCCTTGCAACTTCTTAATTAAATGTTTTTCTTCGACACTCAAGTTGCTGCTGATGATTTAGATGGTTCTGACTAGGCCAACGGTACCATATAACTCATCCAATTACAGCCACGCCTTAATATATACACTATGCGTGATCTATTTAATGAGTCTTCTCCTATTGGCTGAACAACACTACAGTCATAATATAGCTGCAGCTAGTCTGACCAAATGTTGACTCCCAGTGGGTCAGTGTCTGGGTCAGTGTCTGGGTCACTGCCTCCCTCACCTCACACAATGCAATCGTTACCTCTTCAGATTGACATATCATCAGCATCAGGGTGAAATCCCAGTCCATAGTATCTGTTAGGCAGACTGTGTTGGTGGTGTCAAAACCGTCGCTGTATTCCCTGCTGAGGTTCATCATGACATGGTCAACTGAGAAGAGGCAATGGCGAGTCCGCTTCAATCTCTATTTACTTTGCAAGGGAAGAAACACGGCTTCATCAGCCTGCGTATTTACAGATGTAATCAGGGGTCGGGTTTTGTAGGTTATCCTCGGCACTGGACATTGTTATTGACCCCAGCTTTCCATGGGAAAGAAAGATGGTGGCGGTAATGAAGCTGCTCGCGCCCTCCTCTTATTTACCTTCACCTGTTTGTTGGCTTTTGTTGGTTTGTTTACTAGATACATACTGATGCATAAAATGAGGTAGTATAATACACCAATGCGCCTTGTTACTGTTATCTCCCGTCGTCATACACCCCTTCTCTGCAATAGGGTCCTTCTTGTTAGGATACATTGAATGGGTACACACATTTTGGAGTCATAGCTAACGACAAGGTAATAGAATCTGGTTGAGTTGAGCTCCTCCTTTGTCATGAAATGCCTCTGTTTTTACGTGTGTGTGTTATCGCTGCCACCAAAGGGTCAAAAATCCTCTTCTGAAGCAGAGAGAGCGGTGAGTGTGGGTAAATGTAATGCTACTGTTGAGCAGGCTAGGAGATCCGACCACTATTGTAAGGCTCTGCGCGTGGCTCCATTTCTTTACCATGAATTGAGCGTAGTTCACCAGGAGAGCACAGGTTGAATAGGCCTAAACATTAATGTAAAGCCTGCAATAACTTTATTATTCACGTGGAAAGGCAACGTAGAATATTGCCTCATTGTAACACCTTGGCAGATTCTATAAACTTAGGACAAGCCTTGGTTTGTGTCCAGTTATCGAGAGCCCTGCCCTTCCACCCCTCTTGTCTCGTAATTTGTCTCTCCATGTCTATCTTTTGTAAACTTGGAAGTTGGAACAAGATGTTTTCATTCTTTCGATTCAGTGTTTTCACTGGATTTCCAGGTGTGAGAAAAGCATCGCAGACAGAAGCGAAAAAGAAAAACATAACCCTGTTTCCCAAAAAATGGCAACCGTGCCGTTTGAAACCGATATGTTTTCACAGATATTAAAAGCAGTTTGTGTCCCTTTTAAACTTAACAGGGTAAAGATTTAGCAATTAGGGAGTAATCACGCTCATTATACAGAGTAATCCATTTAAAACCTAACAGATGTCTGTTTCAGCAGAGGGAAGGAGGTCCCACTCAGAGAATAGTGCTGTAATGTTGTTGAAATGCTCAGGTGCAAGGTTGAAGTGGTGAAGATTTTATATATATATATATATTTTTTTTATTTATTTTTTCTCCCCTAAGTGTCCACATGTTGACTGTTTTTAATGGGTCATTTAATTGCCATGGTCCCTACGTATCTTTGTAAATTAAGGCCGGGGCAGCCTCCATGTTTTCGTTCTCTGAGACCCTTTTTAATTTTTGTCTTGTCTTAACTTTTTGAAAAGTAGTAGTTTGTGGTTTTGATGGTTGTCCACATGATGGGGAGACTTGCATTGTTGAGCATTACTCCTCGTCCTTCCACAGGCACAGCAATAAAACTGTTTACCACTGACATCTGGAGAAGTTAACATTGAGGTTTTTGCGGGGTTTAGGCCTATAGTCATTATAAACTACTAAACTATTCCAGTGCTGTAGTCCTGTTTTATTAAGATCGAGACAAATCGATGCCTCAGATTCCTCTGCCTTTGTTTACATGTCACATGGTCATTTCATGGTTTGCCGTGATGGCCGATATGGACTCAATATTTCAATGCTTATAGGAAGCTAGGGCTTCTAGTCAGTATTTACATACCATTCTCAGGTGACTTGTAAAGAAAAGTCTATTAAATTTAACAATCAAATGTACTGAGAGTGGTATATGGAGATACAAAACCACAGGAGACCATCGTTCTCTCTGTGTGTGTGTGTGGTTTAGTTTGTACTATACGTGCACGATCTGTTGACGTGTGGGCGAATGTTTGTACTGTCCAATTAGAGAGAAAAAATCTGCCACTGCTTTAAATATTTTTGATTGAAAGGAGGGAGATTTAGGTGGGCGGGGGGGGGGGGGTGAGAATCCCTGCCGGAGCTGCCTGTTTCCCCCCACTGCCAGGTGTTTAACATTGACTAGAGCTGGAGATGAATGTAGCTTATGGCAACCAGTGGAATTGACCGACTCCTGGGAGTCTCAGCTTCCTGCCGTGAAAGTTAATATTTTCAAAGCCCATCAGATGCACTGGGAATGTTCCTGGGCGTCCCATAGGCCAGCACTGATAGTGAGGCAGCCCCCCCCCCCCCCCACACACACACACACACACACACTCCTAGAAAGAAGGCTCACTCATCGCTAACAAAATGTGTTTCAATATGTTGCCACTGAGCACTGTGTTCCCTGTACTGCTAACGGAAATGAACCCCATCAATTATTTACATGGATTTGCTTTGTTTCTCCCTCATGTTTGTGCCTTTTAGCCCGGCTACAAGGTAACGATATCGTCTCTGTGGTTTTCTACACCAGGATGCACTCACAATAACGACAATGAATTGACGATGTTCTGTTCTACTGTGTTCGGGGGGGGGGGGGGCTTTTTGGTGTGAGCAAGAGAAGAAAGAAATCTCCAGCTCGACTATATTTTCTCTATTCTCATAGCACTCACACCAACCCCCCCCCCCCCCCCCCCCTGCTGCCGGACCATCGCGGCAGGAATCCTTTGTCCGAGGTGTTCATCTGGAACAACTTTGCCACACTTGTTTTCATGTTCTTTTAGATTACAGGGCAGCCGAGCCGGCCCTGGCTTTGAAGCTGTTCTCGCTCTCCCTTTGTCTCTGTGCAATGCACTCTGGTAATTAACTTTGTCCTTCTTTTATTTGTTCCAGTCACTCGCAGTCCACTCTTCTGAGCATCTTCTCCCTGGAGTACCAGGTTAGAATTTTTCTTCCTTTGTGATCCCTGACAGGTGCCTAATTGAATGATGAATGTCCTTTTATTTCTTTGTAATTGAACTGCCAGCTCTCTGATTGGTTTGGAGGATGCCCCCCGCCCCCCTCCCTCTCCTCTCTTTCACGTGGAGGGACCTGCTTGCATGAGTCTATGTGGATGTCTGCCAAGCCTTCCCATCCATCTGTCTAATAACATCTAGCCGCTGCTTATTTGGTGGACCTGTAATAAATTATGCTAAACCATTATTATTCTGACAATAATCATTTCCCCGTGTAGTGCGGCTGCGTGTGCTAAATGTTTGCTGACTCGCACTGTCACTGCCGCTTTCCACGTCTGACAGCGGATGATGATAAATGACTGCTGCCGCGAGTGGCAGAAGGCAGCACAGGCAGAAAATGGAGTCATTTATCATCCCCCTGACAGGTGTCAGTCACGCCGCACGTCTCCACGGAATTACATTTTTTTTTGTGTAGTAGTTTTTAAATAAGTCGTCTTTTAAGCAATGCTCTTTCTCTCCTATCCCTCTGGTTAAGATGGGTTCAAATTGAATTGCATGATGGAAATGCGTTGCGCTGGGGTGGCAGGCGGCGGAATAGGTCGCTGTTTGATCGAGGCGGGAAATGAATACGAGGTTTTGAGTAGGGGGTTGAACAAGGTTGCCTTGGCTCGCTGTGAGACCCTGGGCAAACTTATTGAGATTCAATTACTATGACCCCTCTCTCACAGCCTGTTCATACACGATACCATAGAGCACCCAAGGCGGAGTGATTCAGGGGGAAGAAAAGCTTTGTTTTGGTCTTTGTACTGCATTGCATGGCTAGCAAGTTTACCATATGGATATCAGCTGTAGCATGTGTATAATGTCTAGCAAGTTTACCATATAGATATCAGCTGTAGCATGTGTATAATGTCTAGCAAGTTTACCATATGGATATCAGCTGTAGCATGTGTATAATGTCTAGCAAGTTTACCATATAGATATCAGCTGTAGCATGTGTATAATGTCTAGCAAGTTTACCATATGGATATCAGCTGTAGCATGTGTATAATGTCTAGCAAGTGTACCATATAGATATCAGCTGTAGCATGTGTATAATGTCTAGCAAGTGTACCATATAGATATCAGCTGTAGCATGTGTATAATGTCTAGCAAGTTTACCATATGGATATCAGCTGTAGCATGTGTATAATGTCTAGCAAGTTTACCATATAGATATCAGCTGTAGCATGTGTATAATGTCTAGCAAGTTTACCATATGGATATCAGCTGTAGCATGTGTATAATGTCTAGCAAGTTTACCATATGGATATCAGCTGTAGCATGTGTATAATGTCTAGCAAGTTTACCATATGGATATCAGCTGTAGCATGTGTATAATGTCTAGCAAGTTTACCATATAGATATCAGCTGTAGCATGTGTATAATGTCTAGCAAGTTTACCATATAGATATCAGCTGTAGCATGTGTATAATGTCTAGCAAGTTTACCATATAGATATCAGCTGTAGCATGTGTATAATGTCTAGCAAGCGTATTTATTAATAATTGCACCATTATAATATGTTGTATTTTGTGTTCAAATGAAATGTGTTTTGTTTTAGTAACACTTTATGTACCCTTTGTTCCAGAAAAGGACCAAAAGAACCATGTCAAGGCATCAAGCCCCGGATAGCATTGAAAGCTACTACCAAAGGTACGGTGTCCCCCCCCCCCCCCCCCCCACCCCCGCCCAGGAAGGGAATCATTCATGTTGCATGATAGGAAGTGGACAGGGCTGAGAGTAGGTGGGCCTCCATGACAGATATAATCTCCTCCAAACAAATCACCACCTTTTAGGATTCATTCCAGACCTCCACATGCACCTGCTGAAAAGAGAGAACAGCAGTTGGACATTTGGCTTACACAGGTTTATGATGGGCTGATTATCCCTAATTCTGTTAACTGTTAAACTAATAAATACGTTTTTTTTTTTTGTACAGGCTAAAGGGGGAAGTCTGAGAAAGCGTCTTCGCATATCACAATCAGCCTTTTTTCTAGCTTATCAAGCCATTGTTCTGTTGGAAACGAGGCTTGGATAATGCACTTCTAATCCACTTATATAACAACAAACCTCAGAGATGATCTGGGAAAGATCTGAGGGAGCTTTGGTGGTTTCAGTTAGCGAGGGGGAAAAGCAGTTTTGGGCGGGCAAAGAGAGTTGACTAACTAACTATCACGCTTGGCTGGCTTAAAGGAAGTTTGAGTCTTCTAAGCACTGCCGTTTTAACCACAGCAAGCCTGCCGAATGCCACCGAGGCCGGAGTCATCAGGGACATTGACATGTTTTGGCTGGCCTGGTTTCGTCACCTCTCCCCTTCTGTCTGCCTTTGGGGGCTGCTATTCTTTTCACCGCTGTCTTGTTGTCTCTTTGTTATAATGAAGGTACCTGAGCGAAGCCAAGGCACGTCCCTCGTTCCCTGTCCTTTTGGAGCTGGCCAATGAGGTAATGTCATATAACCTACATGTCTCTACCCCCCCATCACACTTAATGTTCTACTATTTTATTTTCCATTTGAAGTGCACACAAGCAAATCTTGGTACAAACATAATTATCCCCCGAATACCCCTGAATGCGTTTCAAATAATCGTTTTTCCCTGTCTGTTAGCGATTATGAAAATTGGACAAATGGTCCGGTCTATTAACCAATTATTTAATGTAATTAGTCCTCTATCCCCTTCAACGCAGATGTGAAAACAGTTGCTGCTTTATTATGTCATTTTTATAATTGACATTCAAAACGGCCACAGTTGCTTCAAACTGCAGACAGGTCACCGTCATCACAATAGTGTTTTAATCGGGCAGCACCTTTTCCAAGCACACCAAAGAAAGAAAGATACAACCCCACTTAAGCCTACATGCTTGGGGTTTGGAATAATATACATTTTCTTACACCTCAAAATATGTAATGCTGATTGAACATGTACCAGTCAGGTCAAACGTCAGAGTATGAATTATGTTTTGGGCTATCATAAGGTACTATGAGGGTTTTATTCACTTCAGAAATGGCTTGTGAAAGCACTTGGTGTTTGTTTTTAAAACAGTCTTGATGCTGTGAGCATTAAAGGGGTACACACAGCCAATGAATGTGCTCTGCGCTAGCGTCTCCTGTGCATTGCAGCCAGTCAGCAAATGAACCATTAACATTGCGTTAGTCTCACGGTTTAATGGGTAGTGAGAAGGTGTTTGGTACAGGAGCCCTACGATGCCATGCTATTAGGGTAGCTCCTCTCACACCCGCCACATCCTCAGCACCATGGGGGAAATGTAGCAAAAGGCTTGATGAAACAAGAAGCCTGGAATTAGATGTTTACCCAGATAACAGCAGAGATGAGGATTTAATATCCCCTTCCAATAATGATCACCTTTGTTCACATGTGTTGGTTCTGCCATAGGTATCTAGGTAATGGAGAACAAAAAGGAAATGTAGTCACCTCTAGATGGAAAAACATCAACAATGGTGCTCAGTTCATGACTTGCAATTTCAAAGCATATTTGTCTGTCCCCTTAAAAACCTTCTTTTAAATGGCAATCAAACCAAGCATTGAGATTCCATGCTTCCTTTTCTAAATCTGAATAGTTCACATGCATCAGTGGCACCTCAAAGCTAACTGTCATTATTCATTCTCCATTTAATTGACATATGATTTTTTTTCAGAGGATTAAACTCAGCTCGGAGATAACTGTCTATGAACCATTTAACTGTCATTTTAATACGCTACTTAACATTTAAACCAAGCACTCATGCTCTCGCAGACAGCTAATTGATCTAGTTTCAGCCCTTTATGTGACAATATACACTATCTCCAACAGGGGGAAATAATTTTCATCAATGTTAGTCATCTTTTTTTTCCCCCTGAAATATTATGCTATGCTTATATGTTTTTACCAAAAAGTTTTTGATTTTCATACCTTTTTCATGGTGCTTCGTGAAGGTCAGTTAAACACATGTGCTTAAGGCAACAGGCATTAGACGGCATTAGACTGTCTGTGAGTGTGACACCTTTTAGCATCAGGGGCTGATAAAACCAAAGCGCCAGAGTTTTTCTTTTTAACTGTAATTATTTTCAGCAGGCATTCAAGGGCCTCTGAATCTTAGTCACATGTTAAACTCATGAAGTGCTGCGATTTGAGAAGCTATGAGATGGACTGATGATTAATATGAAAATTAGGGAGACGCAAGTACCTGAACTAATCAGGTGGTCCTTATGCAGGCTGGGCCAGCGTGGGTAATGTCGCCATTTCTCATGTGTCAGAGCTGATGTGGGTTACTCGGGATGGGATGCTCTCTCGTTATCTAAAGGGTTGATGTGAATAGAAGAGGGAAATGCGTCTTGGGTGAGGGGGAGAGATGGAGAGAGCGAGCCCTGTAGGCTACACAGATGCTGTCTGAGCTCCCTAATGAAGATGAAGATTGTCTCCTAACCTCTGTAATAATTATAGACATGTTTGGTCTTTAGCTAGCTGCCTTCTGTATTCAGAATTATGGAGATGGTTAACAAATACTACCGGCGTTGTCTTAAAGTCTTTGTGTGGAGTGAAGAGCTCTGTCTCTGCTTCCAGCGCCAGCAGGAAGGATCACAGAGGAGATGAAACACTACAATCTCTAAACAAGCTAAGGGCAAATTCACTTTGGGGCCCAATTATGCTAACAAGAGAAAAATGTTCCCTGACTGTTATAACAGTCGGTTTCTTAAAGTCG
>NC_143040.1:45139249-45239249 GCF_057628025.1 Oncorhynchus mykiss | reverse complement strand
GCCAGGAAGGTGATGCCCATAATCACATCAGGGATGCCCAGAGTGTAGCCAATTATGGTGACCTGCGCACACAGTCACACATTTAACAGATTATACAGAAATCTTCCAAATAGCATGCAACACGCATGGTAGCATAGTTCGTAGTATATCCAGCACAGTGTCAAAGCTTGCTAACGACTAGAGGAGAGCTTCCCTACCCGATTGGTTATCGTGGAGTCTCGTCACTGACCATTTCTATAAAGTTGGGACTTTTCAACTCCGGTTGCGAAAACAATCAAATTGCTCAGTGTTTCTTTGCGTCACAAAACGACAGTGACACGTAAGCTCTAAAAAATCTCCAACGTGTCTCACCATCCAGACCATGAAGTAGGAGAAGACAGCAATCCACACGGTGGAGAGGAAGAAGGAGAGCATGAAGAAGCGTTCCCAGCGAGGCTTGGCACAGTTTGGCACAGTGAAGTAGAGCAGCAACAGGATGGGCCAGGAGATCAGCCACTTCACCTTCTCCATGCAGCCCCCTGGTGGAGGGAACAAGAAATAGCAGCTCATGTTCCTTACAACCAATGAAGTACGCTAAGGGGCTTAGCGTTCAGTTTGAGTAGGGTGTGAAAGTAGTTTATTGGTGTACCAGCCAATGTAATGGAAGCTATTACACCCATACATGCATGCAGGCACGCATACACCCACCAGGGATGGTGAAGGGTGAGTTCAGGGCTTCTCCCTCCTCTTCCTCTGCAGTCTTGTCCTCTAGTACGGTGCCGTTCTCCAAGGTCTCAGGTTTACCATCAGTGATCACCATGGTTTCGTTGTCCACACCGTTAGACGCCTGCACCAACCTCTGTTGCTGCTCACGTACGCACGCAAACACACGCACACACACACTCAGTGGTAGTAGCAACATCACATACCTGATTTAGTGATTTAGTGGCCCACATGCTATTTAATGGGCTATCTCTTGTAAAGTTTGATGAATATCCCCCAGGATATTTTGACCAATAGAGACACATACAGTGATCATATGATGTGGCAAGTATGACTGAAGCATGCAGGCCACCTATCAAAACTTAAGTGGGCTAGTTATCACTCTAAACTGTACTTCTCTCCTAGCTTTCTACAATAGTAAATCGTTCTAAACTGTACTTCTCTCTAGTAGGCCTAGCTTTCTACAACAGTAAATCATTCTAAACTGTACTTCTCTCTAGTAGGCCTTTCCACAAAAGCATATCGTCTTACACTGTAATTTCTCTCTAATCTCCGATTGGCCAAACATTCTACACTTCTAAGTAAATCACTAACTGAGCTCCTCTCCAATTGGCCTGGCTTCTATACAATGTAAAAAGTCACTTAAAATAACTTTAACCCCTTCTGTAACAACTACATGTTTGGGTTCTGTGTCAAAGCTCCTCAGCCTGACCCACCTGACTGACCCTGTACCCTCTGACCACTAACCCTTGACCCCAGTGACCTCTCCCACCTCATTGATGATGAGGCGGCTGGCCATGCGGAGGCGTGTCTTGGGGCCAAAATGGTTGGTGATCATGATGCGCAGGCCGGCGTCTGGGAAACTGTAGTTAGGAGGGCTGGAGTTGATCATCTCATCCACCATCACCACAGAGCCACGACTGTACATCTTAGTGGGCTTCACTGGAGACACAGAGATGGTGAGACAGCATAGACGGATGCATAAAGTAACTTTGGACTAACTCTACACACCAAGCACCAGAAGAAGAAGCTGCAGCAGAAGAAAAATAATAAGAAGAAGCTGCAGCAGAAGAAAAATAAGAAGAAGAAAAAGAAGAAGCTGCAGAAGAAGAAAAAGAAGAAGAAGCAGCAGCAGAAAAAGAAGAAGAAGAAAAAGAAGAAGCTGCAGAAGAAGAAGCTGCAGCAGAAGAAGAAGGTGCAGAAGAAGAAGCAGCAGCAGAAGAAGAAGGTGCAGAAAAAGAAGCTGCAGAAGAAGAAAAAAGAAGAAGAAAAAGAAGAAGCTGCAGCAGAAAAAAAAGAAGAAGAAAAAGAAGAAGCTGCAGAAGAAGAAGCTGCAGCAGAAGAAGAAGGTGCAGAAGAAGAAGCTGCAGCAGAAGAAAAAAGAAGAAGAAAAAGAAGAAGCTGCAGCGGAAAAAAAGAAGAAGAAAAAGAAGAAGCTGCAGAAGAAGAAAAAGAAGAAGAAGCAGCAGCAGAAGAAGAAGGTGCAGAAAAAGAAGCTGCAGAAGAAGAAGAAGCTGCAGCAGAAGAAAAAATAAGAAGAAAAAGAAGAAGCTGCAGCAGAAAAAAAAGAAGAAGAAGCAGCAGCAGAAGAAGAAGCTGCAGCAGAAGAAAAAAGAAGAAGAAAAAGAAGAAGCTGCAGAAGAAGAAAAAGAAGAAGAAGCAGCAGCAGAAGAAGAAGGTGCAGAAAAAGAAGCTGCAGAAGAAGAATAATAAGAAGAAGAAGCTGCAGAAGAAGAAAAAGAAAAAGAAGAAGCTGCAGAAGATGAAAATGAAGAAAAAGAAGAAGCTGTAGAAGAAGAAGAAGAAGAGGCAGCTGCTGCAGCAGAGGCAGCAGCAGAAGAAGCATTACACAACCACAAGGTAGGTACCCACATTGGCACACATGCCTAATACACCCACATGCCAGACCAGCAAACTCCCTCTCTCTCATTCACACCCACACATGAAAACACACAAATGCACGGACGTGCATACACACACACACACACACACACACTCACATACCAGCCCGAATGATACTGTATGTCAGGAGGTACAAATAAAGTGGTGGCGTGACAGCAGCAGAGTGAGCCCCAATGGGCCCAGTTCAAGGCCCATTGAAGACGTTGTCAGAGGGGATCACACCTTCAGTGTGTGTGCGTGTGCGTGTGCGTGTGTGTGTGTGTGTGCGTGTGTGTGTGTGTGTGACAAACAATAAAACCTCACAAATCACCACCCCCAAGGTGCAGGGGAGTGAGCCAACTGCCAGGACACAGTTTTTTCTTTCAATATTCACACACACTTGTATAGTAGAGACGCACACTCACACAGAGGCAAGCACACACAGGGACACACACACATCATACACACAGGCACGCAGACATACAAATGCCTGCGCAGCTACGCACCAACACCAACTCGCACACCCTTACACATATACGTACGTCAGTGTAGGCTGGTGGGAAGAGCTATAGGAGGACGGGCTCATTGTAATGGCTGGAATGGAATGAATGGAACGGTATCAAACACATGACAGGTATGGAAACCACATGTTTGACTCAGTTCCATTGATTCCATTCCAGCCATTACAATGAGCCTGTCCTCCTATAGCTCCTCCCACCAGCCTCCACTGATGTACATGTTGTGACTGGAATAATGGACTGTACTTGACACAGTAGAAGAGGGCGAGACACAGAACTGCATAGCACACCACATCACTACACAGCACAGCAGCATATGTCACCAGCTCACAGACCAGGTCACAGCAGGCAGGTAAGTTTAGTAAGGCTAAACAGACAGGCTTTGCTACAGTAGCGACAGGGTTGCCACACGGCAGCACCATTTCAGCTTGAGTCTACTAGACAGGAGAGGAGAACTCTGAAATACAGCACAGCCTCTATCACTGAGAGAAGATCAGCCACTCGGAGAGAAAGACACAAAGTCTAAACTGGAGTAAAATAGAAGATATCAGAGCTGTGAGTTTACAAAGAGGAATGAAGATAGTGGAGGAGATAGTGGACAGGACTGTTGACAATGTTAAACCAGATTGGAAGAGCCAGGAGTAGAAGCTCAGAGTAGTTTCTAGGTTTGCCAGGGCAGCCAGATACAGTAGAGTAGTTGTTCTGCTAGAAGGCCAGTCAGAGTGGCAGAGGGTTGGCTGAGAGGTGACCATAAAGCCTGTCTGGTTACCTTTACCTGGAGAGAGTAACGGCTTGGACGGATCATCCCACATGTAACTGTCATAACAAGCATTACCATCCTCCAGCTCGCTGCTGATCACTGTGTTACCATTGGCCAAGCTCTTGTCTTCCTTCCCTGTGAAATAGTTCTGGATGCTGGTGTTAAATCTGATGCGAGAAAAGGTTTACATCGTCAGTTGAGAGTTGAGAGTTTATACACAGTACATTATACTCAACTTATGTTATATACAATATGTGGATTGTTCTATTTGTAGCGTGTGCTCAGGTGTGTGTGTGTGTGTGTGTGTGTGTGTGTGTGTGTCTGTGTGTCTGTGTGTGTGCGTGTGTGTGTGTGTGTGTGTGTGTGTGTGTGTGTGTGTGTGTGAGAGGCGGGAAGGAACAGGTCCCAGTGGAACTCACTTCATGATCAGAATGTATCCAAAGTACATCAGTACTAGCACTAAGCTCTCCCACCTGCAGAGACAGACAGAGAAGAGTCAGAATGTCCGCAGGCACACACACACCCACCTACCCACCCACACATACACACACAAACCTTCTGCTGAGACACAAGGAAACACACAGGGTACTCACCACACTATCTTCTCATCGTAAATGACCTAAGAAAATGAAACAGGGAAACAATTCTTACACTAACGTCCATACTTTCAAGGGGAAAGAGCATCAACTTTACTTTTCTTCTAAAGAAACTCAAACTTAGACAAACTTGTCGTCGAAATGCATGAAGGGTGCAGTTACTGTCACAGACAGATGGCTATGAGAAAGTAGCACAAAGAACAGTTCCTATACTGTTTGCATTAAAAGCAATGACAGTATGAAGTGCTGTCTAGAGTTTCTAAAGAGTCTCTCTCTCTATCTCTCTCTCTCTCTCTCTCTCTCTCTCTCTCTCTCTCTCTCTCTCTCAGAGCAGAGGAATGTTCTGTCTATCGGCCCGCTGGGTCTCTGTCTCTCAGTGAGCCCAGTGGGCTAGGCAGTAAATGAAGGTTAAAAAGCCACTAGAGGCTCTCTGAATGGCCTCATTATGTAAAGTATGATAGTGTGAAAGGGTATGCCGTGTATTCAATACAGAGGTCGTATTTATGAAGTGTCTCAGAGTAGGAGCTCTGACGTAGGATCAGTTATGCCAATTAGATCACAATGAATAGGATTACACGGGCATATGGGACCTGATCCTTGATCAGCACTCCAAACTGAGATGCTCCCCAGTTCCCATTATTACAGAGAACCCCAGACACACACACACACACACACACACAAGCAGCTGCGAGAACAATCTCCTCCCCACAACCCTCTATGAGCTCAGTGGCGTAGACAGTCTGAATGGCCTCATTATGTAAAGTAGACTAGGGATGAGATGATCAGTTACTCACTGCAATCAATGCCAACACAGACAGGGTGTAGTAGAGCGAGTCACGGAACACTGCAAACTTAGTCAGGTATACTACCTGGAAGAGAGAGAGAGACCGAGACAAAGGGAACAGAGAAGGAAAGAGAGTGAGAGCGAAAGAGAGGAGAGGAAAGACAGAATGAGACAAAAGGAAGAGAGATGGAGAAGAGAGGAGAGAGAGAAAGAAAGAGCGAGAGAGGGGGGAGAGTGTCACGGATCCCTCCGGAACTTTCATTACACACACCTGTCCCCTATTCCCACTGATTAGTATTTGTATAAGTGTGCCCTTTGGTTTCCATTGGGCTTTCGATTATTGTTACATTATCCGTTGGTGCATGTGAGTACCTGTGCTGTGTGTTTTGGCTTTCGTGCCATTGTGGATTGCGCAGATGATTACGGGTCTTATCCCGTGTGATAATCATTGTGCGAGTGTGTTATTTATTCGAGGTACTCCTCGCTCTTTTGTTTTGGCTTCCTACCCTGTTTTGTTACATGTTTGTTTAATCTTCGTCCCCGTGCCTTTACACACCACGCCGTAATTTGGGTTTAATTGAAACCCCTATTACGTATTCCTGCGCCTGTCTCTCAATCCCTCATACCAACGTGACACAGGGTTGTGTTCCTCGCCAGAAACTTGTGAAGAACAATGTAAAGGAAGATATTTTGTTTGACAGAATTTTATAATTTGATGAATTATTGTGCAAATTCTTCCTAGGGATACATTTTTTCATTCAATTTTGATTTGCATACAATGATGACAGCCTGGCAAGCAGTGTTAATTTGTTTGGCACAAATAGGCCTTGAGGCCTTGTCCATTTTTTTTATTTTAATAAAGACAATTCAATTAAGAATTATGTCTTGGCCAACTATTAATTTCCTTAATAAGAGAAAAACTAGAAAAATCAAGATATATATCGTGAATCGTCCAAACCTCTGTATGTAGATATTACTTTTAGGCCATATCGCCCAGCCCTAGTTAGAACCCATGTATATTAGTTAATATACCTCACCAAACTACATAAATATATGTTAGTGTCCATTATCTGCTACCTACACTTTGAATTGAGGCCAAAAAGCAATGTTTAAAAAAAATACATTTTTGTAATATAGCTCATTTTGAATTTGTGGCTGTGGAAACTAGTGACAAGTAGTGACAACTAGTGACAGGATTGTGCTCGCTTGTCCTGTCAAAAGCAGTTGAGAGTCTTTTAGGCTGCAGGCAGCACTTTAAATGCAACCAGACCTGTAAAGGCTTTTTGCTGCACAGCGGTTATCAGACAAAACACGGCTTAAAAACATGATGACATAATCCTGGCAGTTTATGTTGTGTTTGGCAACAACAAAAAAATATCATGTGGGCATCTGCTGGTACACAAAAGGAAGCAAAACTAAATGTGTGTAATACAGTAGGCGGGTCATTCCACTAAAAGAGGGCCTTTTGCATCCCTTTGATATTTTAAGTGGAAATTGTGCACCAATATTGCATTTTAAAAGCCTGATATATTAAATGAAGTGCCCTTTAATATAGACCACATGGATTACTCAATCAATCTTTCATCTTTCATTTTAAAAATATAAACACATATGAAAAAAGGCTGGCTAAAGTGCCAACATTTTGACATGTCCCTCCGTCAACCCTGTGTCAACTTCCAGAAGATTTTAACCCACTTAACCCCCAAATTTCCCTATCATTGTAAAGCCTTAGTTATGTCGTTGATTTGAGGTGATTAGTGGTTAATTTACATCTGAAGGGAACTCTTGTTTCACTATGGTAACACTATCTTTTTTAAAAGAAACATTCAACGTCCAATAGTAAAATCATAGAGTAAAAGCAGATATATTGGTTCTACTCCTTTTGGCCACTTTCTGGTGTTTTGTGGCAGAAAACTGAGTGGGTCGAGTAACACACATCAACACTGTTACCCATAGATACAAAGGCTAGAAATGTTTTAACAATCAAATAATTGTGAAGCAAGCGTTCAATTGCCCATCCCTTTTGTACACAACAAGCTTCCATTCCACTTATCACAAGCGGATTCATTGCTGATTTAAGAAGAAACTGTCAACCCTGTTACTGTCAACCTTGTTGTTACCTTGTAACAACCTTGTTATTTGTTATTTAACCTCTTGAGATGTGAAAACATGTTTTTTTATGAAGTTGAACATGTGCTCTTTATGACAGAGTGTTACAATTAGGTGAAATCCCAAACAAATTTGACCAAGTTACACTTTTCAAAATGCACCAAATTGGTGGAACAACCCAGGCCTGTATACATCTAATACTGAATATGTTATTTGGGGCATAAAATGGCCCCATTGACACAATGGTCCCATTCTGGGGGTCACACACGCACGCACACACCTGTCCAGCGAAGATTCCACACACACACACACACATACACGCACACGCACACACCTGTCCAGCGAAGATTCCGCACACACCGATGATGCATAGAATGTTGAACACCGCTGAGCCCACTATGGTTCCAACACCCACGTCTCCATGAGTGATGAAGACACCTTCAGGAAAGAAGGAGAAAGAGAGAAGGGGAGGAGAGAGAGAGAGAGGGAAAGACAGAGAAGGGGAGGAGAGAGAGAGAGAGGGAAAGACAGAGAAGGAGAGGAGAGAGAGAGAGAGGGGGAAAGACAGAGAAGGAGAGGAGAGAGAGAGAGAGGGGGAAGACAGAAGGAGAGGAGAGAGAGAGAGAGGGGGAAAGACAGAAAAGGAGAGATTAAGAGAGTGGTAAAGAGAGAGGCAGTTATCTCCCAAATGTGATCACCTCTTAACAACATTGACCTGAAACCTATATACCAACGTAGTGCATTGAACATTCAATCTACATACTACTGAATGCATTTCACCTACTTGTAGGTGAGCATGTTTGCACTTGTACAGTATGTACTGTGAGTGTGCTAGTGTGAGAGAGTATGAGCCCATCTCACCTATAATTGAAGCGAACAGCTCTGGTGCTGAGCTGCCAGCAGCCATGAAAGTAGCTCCTGCCACATCTTCACTTAGGTCCAGTTTCTGACAGACACACCGAGAGAGGAAGCACAATCTCACACTGAAGCCTCATGCATCAAATATCGACACACAAACACATCACATTGACACGTCAATAACGTAGGGAGAGGAAGGAGGTTGATGGCCTAGAGGAGATTGCTATTGAGAGCTCAATTCACCCACCTCACAGATCTTCTCCAATGACGTCACAAAGTAGTCATCACAGACGATGGCCAAGGCCAGAAACATGTAGAGGGCCTGAGAGAGCAAGAGAGAGAGAGATAGGGGGGTAGAAAAGGGAGCGAGATAGACAGAGAGGTAGAACAAGAAAAAATAGAGATGAGAGAAGAGTGGAGAGGGTTAAAGAGGAAATTGTGCTGTGCACAGTGAACACTACTATACAACATCACTGAGTTAGAATAGACACAATTACGTCAGCAACTGTACACACATCCTGCTATTCTCTATCCTGCCCTCAGAAAGTTGTCTTTCCCCCCCAAAGAAAAAGAAGAGTCAACTGAGGCTGCATGTTTGATGTGCCTTTTGTTGTGTAAGGAAGCGACGACAGGCTCTGCCCAGAGGGCGCTGGGGCTGGGTACAAACCAACCCATGTTGTTCACAGCACTTCCCAGGACATCACCGGACAGGAAGATAACAGGTCACAAACAATGACACAGACCATTAAAAAAAAAGGTCCATCACAGAGCCGCACCACTTCTATCCCAGATGAAGACGACAGGACTGAAGATAACATACTGCCTAGTAGTGCCTACGGACCAGTAAATCCCAGCAGGGTCATCTTTTTGTAAAGACATGTGCGCACGGATGGACACATATGTAAGCTAGAAACATGCACGCATATATGCACATACACACACAGTCAACGACACACGCCTTATTTACTGAACCACATGGTGTTAAACACACACACACACACACACACACACACATCAATCTCCTACCGCAAATATGTGCAGCAGGACAGCTCCTCTGGTGCGCTGGTAGGTGGTGAAGACATCCTCAGGGAACTCATTGATGGCTGAAAGAAAACAAAGACATCTCCAAAGTCATGGGTTGGTCTTACAACACCACAAATAGCGAAACAATAAATAAATACTGAATAAATAACTTGGGCATAAAATGGATCTGAAAAACAACAACAAGTAATCAACTTAATGTAAAAAATTGTAGGGCTATTTTGTCTGCAACAGGTCTGAATCAGGCATTTTGAGACTTTATAGAGTTATCCAACGATATTTGTGCTTTGATCACACTCAATCTCCTGCCTCAAAGAGCGAGAAGAGTCTGAAGGTCCTGCCTCTTTGAATCACACATTAGGAATGTGACCAAAATAGCTTTTTACCACCTGAGGAACATTGCCAAGTTGCGGCCATTTCTCTCTCCGGCTGATACAGAGAGACGCATCAATGCTTTTATTACAAGCAGGCTTGACTACTGTAATTCTCTCCTGTCTGGTCCACCCGAGAAAGCCATTGGTCAAACATACAGAATGCTGCAGCACGGGTATTGACCAAGACCAGACGGAGAGAACACATTACACCGGTTTTAAGTGTCTGCACTGGCTTGCCTGTGAGTTTTAGAATACATTTTAAGATTATTTTATTGGTTTTTAAATCAATCCATGTTTATGCACCCCAATACATGTCAGACATGCTTTTTAGTTACGTAACCAGTAGGTCCCTCAGGTCCTCTGGCACAGGCCTTTTAACTATCCCAACGTTTAGGACCAAGGAGAGAGAGACAGCCTTTAGTTACTATGCCCCCATCCTCTGGAATAGCCTGCCAGAGAACCTAACGGGCATGATACGCTAGCACATGATGCCGTTTTATGAAAATTGCGATTTAGCAAGCTAGCTTTATGCTTTATGGATGTTGCGGCATGAGTCTGAAATTGTAATTCTGGTTGTTTAATGTTTTAGGGACTCCTGAAACAACCAGCAAACCAGGCTGTCGTCTTGTGAAACAGTGGATGTAAAGAATCTAGCTAAAACATTTACTGCAAATTGAATGTACAATTTTGTAAGCTTGCCTTGCTGATATTTGCCATGCAATGGTGATAGATGAAATAACGTACCTAGCTATGCTCTTGCTTATTGTGCAGTGGATGATTAAAATCCCTGTCTGCCTATGGATGTGTAGCTAGCTGTCTAGCAGATCTGTGTATGGACCCAAACGTTTAGTATACATATTAGTTCACAACCTAGCTATGAACCTCAGCTATCATAGCCAGTTGTATCAACTTCAAAACAGTCTGAATGACATTAATGACCATGGATTGAGTAGAATATAATATAACTTTGTGCCAAGGATGCAAGTCGTAACCATGTAGTTATTACCATGATGAGATCCCCACATTGTGGCCTGTACATGTAATATATTCACTGATCATGTACTCTACCTTGGCAAATAAAGGTGCAGTTCAGGTATGAATGTCTTGGAGATTATTTTTCAGTCATATCCAGTACCAGGAGTATCACATTCCAGCCTTTGTATGATGCTGTGTCTGCATGTGAACTCAGCAAAAAAAGAAACGTCCTCTCACTGTCAACTGCGTTTATTTTCAGCAAACTTAACATGTGTAAATATTTGTATGAACATAACCAAATTCAACAACTGAGACATAAACTGAACAAGTTCCACAGACATGTGTCCCTGAACAAAGGGGGGGGGGGGGGGGGGTCAAAAATCAAAAGTAACAGTCAGTATCCGGTGTGGCCACCAGCTCCATTAAGTTTTGCAGTGCATCTCCTCCTCATGGACTGCACCAGATTTGCCAGTTCTTGCTGTGAGATGTTACCCCACTCTTCCACCAAGGCACCGGCAAGTTCTCTGACATTTCTGGGGGGAATGGCCCTAACCCTCATCCTCCGATCCAACAGGTCCCAGACGTGCTCAATGGGTTTGAGATCCGGGCTCTGTGCTGGTCATGGCAGAACACCTACATTCCTGTCCTGCATGAAATCACGCACAGAATGAGCAGTATGGCTGGTGGCATTGTCATTAGAGGTCGACCGATTAATCGAAATGGCCGATTAATTAGGGCATATTTCAAGTTTTCATAACAATCGGAAATCTGTATTTTTGGACACTGATTTGGCTGTTTGTTTTTTTTTACACCTTTATTTATCCTTTATTTAACTAGGCAAGTCAGTTAAGAACACATTCTTATTTTCAATGACGGCCTAGGAACGGTGGGTTAACTGCCTTGTTCAGGGGCAGAATGACAGATTTTTACCTTGTCAGCTCGGGGATTCAATCTTGCAACCTTACAGTTAAGCCAAGGTAAGTTGCTAGCTAGCATTAAACTTATCTTATAAAAAACAATCAATCATAATCACTAGTTAACTACACATGGTTGATGATATTACTAGTTTATCTAGCGTGTCCTGCGTTGCATATAATCGATGCGGTGCGTGTTCGCGAAAAAGGACTGTCTTGCTCAAATGTGTACCTAACCATAAACATCGATGCCTTTCTTAAAATCAATACACATGTATATATTTTTAAACCTGCATATTTAGTTAATATTGCCTGCTAACCTGGCTCGTTGCGAACTCTGTTAAGACTATTTCTTCCTAACAAAGACAGCCAACTTCGCCAAACGGGGGATGATTTAACAAAAGCACACTTGCGAAAAAAAGCACAATCGTTGCACGACTGTACCCAACCATAAACCATAAACATCAATGCCTTTCTTAAAATGAATACA
This sequence comes from Oncorhynchus mykiss, assembly GCF_057628025.1. Taxonomy (NCBI): domain Eukaryota; kingdom Metazoa; phylum Chordata; class Actinopteri; order Salmoniformes; family Salmonidae; genus Oncorhynchus; species Oncorhynchus mykiss. Next base: position 45,227,247 of record NC_143040.1, on the reverse strand, counting down.
CAGAAGTATATATTTTTAAACCTGCATATTTTGCTAAAACAAATCCAGGTTAGCAGGCAATATTAACCAGGTGAAATTGTGACTTCTCTTGCGTTCATTGCACGCAGAGTCAGTGTATATGCAACAGTTTGGGCCGCCTAATTTTACATAATTATGACATAACATTGAAGGTTGTGCAATGTAACAGGAAAATTTAGACTTATGGATGCCACCCGTTAGATAAAATACGGAGCGGTTCCGTATTTCACTGAAAGAATAAACGTCTAGTTTTCGAGATGATAGTTTCCGGATTCGATTCGATTAATGACCTAAGGCTCGTATTTCTGTGTGTTATTATGTTATAATTAAGTCTATGATTTGAGAGAGCAGTATGACTGAGCGATGGTGAGCATTCATTCAAACAGCACTTTCGTGCGTTTTGCCAGCAGCTCGTCCCTGTGCTTCAAGCATTGAGCTGTTTATGACTTCAAGCCTATCAACTCCCGAGATTAGGCTGGTGTAACCGATGTTAAATGGCTAGCTAGTTAGCGGGGTGCGCGCTAATAGCGTTTCAAACGGCGCTCTGAGACTAGTTGAGAGTAGTTGTTCCCCTTGCTCTGCAAGGGCCGCGGCTTTTGTGGAGAGATGGGTAACGCTGCTTCTAGGGTGGCTGTTGTCGATGTGTTCCTGGTTCGAGCCCAGGTAGGGGCGAGGAGAGGGACGGAAGCTATACTGTTACACTGGCAATACTAAAGTGCATATAAGAACATCCAATAGTCAAAGGTATATGAAATACAAATCGTATAGAGAGAAATTGTCCTATAATTCCTATAATAACTACAACCTAAAACTTCTTACCTGGGAATATTGAAGACTCAGGTTAAAAGGAACCACCAGCTTTCATATGTTCTCATGTTCTGAGCAAGGAACTTAAACGTTAGCTTTTTTACATGGCACATATTGCACTTTTACTTTCTTCTCCAACACTTTGTTTTTGCATTATTTAAACCAAATTGAACATGTTTCATTTTATTTGAGGCTAAATAGATTTTATTGATGTATTCTATTAAGTTAAAATAAGTGTTCGTTCAGTATTGTTGTAATTGTCATTATTACAAAAAATAAATAAATAAACGGCTGATTAATCGGTATCGGCTTTTTTTTGGTCCTCCAATAATCGGTATCTGTATCGGCGCTGAAAAATCACAATCGGTCGACCTCTAATTGTCATGCTGGATGGTCATGTCAGGATGAGCCTGCAGAAAGGGTACCACATGAGGGAGGAGGATGTCTTCCCTGTAATGCACAGCGTTGAGATTGCCTGCAATGACAACAAGCTCAGTCTGATGATGCTGTGACACACCACCCCAGACCATGACGGACCCTCCACCTCCAAATCGATCCCGCTTCAGAGAACAGGCCTCGGTGTAACGCTCATTGCTTCGACGATAAACGTGAATCCGACCATCACCCCCGGTGAGACAAAACCCCAACTCGTCAGTGAAGAGCACTTTTTGCCGGTCCTGTCTGGTCCAGTGACGGTGGGTTTGTGCCGATAGGCAACGTTGTTGCTGGTGATGTCTGGTGAGGACCTGCCTTTACAACATGGCCTACAAGCCCTCAGTCCAACCTCTCTCAGCCTATTGCGGACAGTCTTAGCACTGACGGAGGGATTGTGCATTCATGGTGTAACTCGGGCAGTTGTTGTTGCCATCCTGTACCTGTCTGCAAGGTGTGATGGTCGGATGTACCGATCCTGTGCAGGTGTTGTTACACATGGTCTGCCACTGCGAGGATGATCAGCTGTCCGTCCTGACTCCCTGTAGTGCTGTATTAGGCGTCTCACAGTACAGACATTGTAATTTATTGCCCTGGCCACATCTGCAGTCCTCATGCCTCCTTGCAGCATGCCTAAGGCACTTTCACGCAGATGAGCAGGGACCCTGGGCATCTGTCTTTTGGTGTTTTTCAGAGTCAGTAGAAAGGCCTCTTTAGTGTCCTAACTTTTCATAACTGTGGCCTTAATTGCCTACTGTCTGTAAGCTGTTAGTGTCTTAACGACCGTTCGACAGGTGAATGTTCATTAATTGTTTATGGTTCATTGAACAAGCATGGGAAACAGTGTTTAAACCCTTTACAATGAAGATCTGTGAAGTTATTTGGATTTTTACGAATTATCTTTGAAAGACAGGGTCCTGAAAAAGGGACGTTTCTTTTTTTGCTGAGTTTATGTATTACAATTATACACTTCAACAGTGTTTACCAACTAGTTACTAACTAGTTTACTAACTAGTTAAAGGCTGATTTGTAATTCATATATACAGAAATAAAAATGTAAAAACAGTACACTACACTTCCTACGCATCTGTCACGTCCTGACCTTAGTTCCTTTTGTATGTTTCTATTTTAGGTTGGTCAGGGCGTGAGTTGGGGTGGGCATTCGATGTTTTTGGTTTATGTTTGGTATTTCTATGTGTTTGGCCTGGTATGGTTCCCAATCAGAGGCAGCTGTCAATCGTTGTCTCTGATTGAGAACCATACTTAGGTAGCCTGTTTTCCCACTCTTGTTTGTGGGTGGTTAATTTCTGTTTAGTGTCTGTTCACCTGGCAGAACCTTTTCGTTTTCTCTTCGTTGTTATTTTGTGTAGTGTTCAGTTTTTCAAGTAAAATATGATGAACACTTACCACGCTGCATATTGGTCCGATCCTTCTTACTCTTCCTCAGACGAAGAGGAGATTCGTTACAGCATCATGTAAAAACTCTAAAACCGGTTCATCTCAAGACTGCTTCGATCACGTGGATTCCGCATTGCGTCCAACAACAACATTGACAAATATGCTGATTCGGTGAGCGAGTTCATTAGAAAGTGCATCGGCGATGTCGTATCCACAGCAACTATTAAAACATTCCCAAACCAGAAACCGTGGATTGATGGCAGCATTCGCCCGAAACTGAAAGCGCGAACCACTGCTTTTAACCAGGTTGAAGGTGACCGGAAACATGACCGAATACAAACAGTGTAGCTATTCCCTCCGCAAGGCAATCAAACAAGCTAAGCGTCAGGATAGAGACAAAGTAGAGTTGCAATTCAACGGCTCAGACACACGAGGTATGTGGCAGGGTCTACAGTCAATCACGGATTACAAACAGAAAACCAGCCCCGTTTAACACCATAGTACCCTCCAAACTCGTCATCAAGCTCGAGACCCTGCGTCTCGACCCCGCCCTGTGCAACTGGGTACTGGACTTCCTGACGGGCCACCCCAGGTGGTGAGGGTAGGTAACAACATCTCCAACCCGCTGATCCTCAACACTGGGGACCCACAAGGGTGCGTTCTGAGCCCTCTCATGTACTTCCTGTTCACCCACGACTGCGTGGCCATGCACGCCTCCAACTCAATCATCAAGTTTGCGGACGACACTACAGTGGTAGGCTTGATTACCAACAACGACGAGACGGCCTACAGGGAGGAGGTGAGTCCCCTCGGAGTGTGGTGTCAGGAAAATAACCTCAACGTCAACAAAACAAAGGAGATGATCGTGGACTTCAGGAAACAGTAGAGGGAGCACCCCCCTATCCACATCGACGGGACAGTAGTGGAGAGGGTAGTAAGTTAAGTTCCTCGGCGTACACATCACGGACAAACTGAATTGGTCCATCCACACAGACAGCGTTGTGAAGAAGGCGCAGCAGCACCTCTTCAACCTCAGGAGGCTGAAGAAATTCGGCTTGTCACCAAAAGCACTCACAAACTTCTACAGATGCACAATCGAGAGCATCCTGTCGGGCTGTACCACCGCCTGGTACAGCAACTGCTCCGCCCACAACCGTAAGGCTCTCCAGAGGGTAGTGAGGTTTGCACAACGCATCACCAGGGGCAAACTACCTGCCCTCCAGGACACCTATACCACCTGATGTCACAGGAAGGCCATAAAGATCATCAAGGACAACAACCACCCGAGCCACTGCCTGTTCACCCCGCTATCATCCAGAAGGCGAGGTCAGTACAGGTGCATCAAAGCAGGGACCGAGAGACTGAAAAACAGCTTCTATCTCAAGGCCATCAGACTGTTAAACAGCCACCACTAACATTCAGTGGCTGCTGCCAACATACTGACTCAACTCCAGCTCACTTTAATAATGGAAATTGATGGGAAAAAATGTATCACTTTAAACAATGCCACTTAATATAATGTTTACATACCCTACATTACTCATCTCATATGTATATACTGTACTCTATATCATCTACTGCATCTTGCCATCTTTATGTAATATACGTATCACCAGCCACTTAAACTATACCACTTTTATGTTTACATACCCTACATTACTCATCTCATATGTATATACTGTACTCGATACCATCTACTGCATCTTGCATATGCCGTTCTGTACCATCACTCATTCATATATATCTTTATGTACATATTCTTTATCCCTTTACACTTGTATAAGGTATAAGGTAGTAGTTGTGGAATTGTTAGGTTGGATTACTCGTTGGTTATTACTGCATTGTCGGAACTAGAAGCACAAGCATTTTGCTACACTCGCATTAACATCTATTAACCATGTGTATGTGACAAATAACATTTGATTTGATATCTAATGTCCTACATCTGCATTGATCTGATAAACAGGATAGGTGTAGTATTTTATCAAATGAGAGACTTCATTTCATCCAGTAGAGAATGTGAAACACTTTATTGAAAGCAGTTCATTATCCAAGTGTTATGAAATACAAGTATTATAAATACTATAATTGTAATACTATAAATACAAGTTCAATCTGTACTTCAATGCACATATGTTGTGCATTATAAAAACAGAGGAAGAAAGAGGAGGTGGCGAGAGAGGTGTAAAAGACAGAAGGGGAAAGAGGTAAGAATATAGGAGCAGGGAAGGCAGCATATGATTAATGAATCACAGTGCAACCCAAATATTCTCTCATCACAATTACATACTAGTGTCTCTAGTCGGCCCGAAGGTTATCTTAAAGGTGGGTGAGGTGGCAATGATGGAACTGGGGGTTGGCATCCACATCCAAACATATCCGCAGACGAGAGACAGATGGAGAGAGATATAGCATGTTTATGCCTTGTGTTTGAATTTTTTATTCTAACATTGTTAGTCATCATAATAATCAGGAGTTGAAATGCAAAACTGACCTTCGATCATTAACTCTGGGACTACTGCATCTCTATCTGTATTTCAATGTAAAGCATCTCTTTAATAATACTTCCGGTTGACCTGACCAAGTGACCTCTCACCTCTGATCATCCTGTGGCCTCTATGTAGCCAGTTCAGATGCGGGAAGGGTTCACCGATACTGCTGATATAACCTAGAGGATTTAGAGAGAGAAGGAGAGAGGGATGAAGTGAAGCAGAGAGACTTATTGAGAAAATAAGGTAGTTAAAGGGACAGTGTTCAACAGGAATCTGTGTGTGTGGCCTCATCTGGTGTCCACGCCACACTAAGTGGCTGCAGAGCACTTTATGCTGAAAAACATGAACGGACACACAATGACAAACAATATAGCGTAGTTATAGAAATAATGAAGTGTCTTACTATTCTCCATGGTTGGCCCTCTTGCCTAAGGTGGAAGGAGCCACAGTTATACACCTGAGCCTGCTTACTGCACAACACAATCAATCAATCAGATTGATACATGAGTGTGTAGGTGTGGGTTATAGGGTGTCTAATTGTTCTACATTTTTTCAATATGGGTGATTTAAAATAGCCTGTTTTTTTTACAGACATCACACCCTTACCAGAGAAGCAGGAATAAAAGGGAGAGAAACTGGGAATTGAATAACTGCAGTTGACATAGCTAAGTAAATGGAAGAATACTCTTATTGCAATGTGAATGGCTCTTAAAATAGCCTTTGGTTGTGCATAGTGTAGTCTATGGTGTTGCCAGGGAACAGCACCCTCTTTGAAGAAGTAGGAAGTGAAGATCTCCAGCACACGGATTGCCTCTTGCTGCGTTGTTGGACCCCATCATTGAAACATCCTGTAGAGCAGCAGACTTCTCCTCGTGGCGGCGAGCTGCAGATCCACTCCTGGTCCTCGTGTCCATTCTCATGAAGTTATGCAGGACACAGGTAGCCTTCACACACCTGAATTCCTCCAGGAGGCAGTCCCAGATGGCCTGGTCACCCGACCTTGCAGTGCTCTACATGTTAATTGTAGGCCATCGCTTTGAAGGAATCTCCAATTACAAGGTATCTGTAGGAATATGGAAGATAAAATTGGATTGATAGATGCATGGGCACACACGTGCATGTGTAGGATCATATCAACAGCAGGATCATATCAAGGATAGCATAAAAATGAATGCATAAACAACGCTTGAAGCTTGATAATGAGTTGATCATTTGAATCAGCTGTGTAATGTAAAGGCAAAAACAAAAATGTGCACCTCTTTAAGTCCTCAGGACCACGACTGAGAACCACTGCTCTTTATTGGGATCTCTTCTTTGTAGACAGGCTTTCAGAGCTCTCTTTATCTGAGGACAGAAAACCTCAAGGAACAGACTTCATTGTAGTCAAATTACACCGCACTGAATATTATGTTACTATTACCTCCATCCTCACTTCTAGGGACAGGAACTACACAAAAGTACATGCCCTATCCAGAATAGCCTACTCTCTCACTGACAGTTGGGGCTGCTATCCTTTCACCCTCCTCCATGGCTGTTAGCTAGCTACCTACAAATGCATTTGGAGTTCGTTTTTTACAGTGATAAATACACCAAGATAGCTAGATAATATGAAGTTAGGTAGATGGTGATATTTCATTCATTCACTTAGCTAGCTATCTATACAGTATGTGAAGTTGGCTAGATAGCTAGCTGGCCAACTAGCTAGCTCGTTAGCCTGCACTGTAGCTAGTTAGCTAATAATAATAATACATCGGTTTTTTTTTACATTTTCAAAATGTATCTACTTACTTGAATAGGTTCACCCAGCCATGTGGACAATTGGAAACAGGGCATCAAAGTTTGTTTGTCACCAGAGAGTTTTACAGGATATTACTATTGAACTATGTACCCATTTAATAACCAGACCTTCATACAAACTTGCTATGCTGAATTCTTGACGAACAATCGAACATGCTGCCATATGCTGCCAGCACGCCCACACCAACAAGCGAGTCACAATGGGCAGCCTAAGTGGCACGTGGAAATTTCCTGCATCTAGTGTACATTTACCATAAAGGGGGGCCGAAACTGTGGACATATTTAAAAGTGATCTTAAAACACACCTTTTTAGCTCTGCTATTCCTTAGCGTGCTTTTTAGTATTTAAGTTTTTATTGTTGTTCTTTTGTTTTTTATCCTCTAATGTTTGTTGTGTAGTAAATATTTCAGTTTTTATTTGTATTGTTTTTTATGCATGTTTATTTTCCTGTGAAATACATTGTGTTTCAGCAATGGCTGAAATGTGCTATATCAATAAAGCTTGATTGTATTTGATTTGACAGGGTAGGCTGGAATAGCTCGAGCTTTGTGGGTGAGTCTGACTCCTGCCTCTCGAGCTGTGTGGGTGAGTCTGACTCCTGCCTTTACAGCTGTGTGGGTGAGACTGACTCCTGCCTCTAGAGCTGTGTGGGTGAGTCTCAGTCCTGCCTCTCAAGCTGTGTGGGTGACTCTGGCTCCTGCCTCTAGAGCTGTGTGGGCGAGTCAGACTCCTGCCTCTAGAGCTGTGTGGGTGAGTCTGACTCCTGCCTGTAAATCTGTGTGGGTGAGTCTGACTCCTGCCTGTAGATCTGTGTGGGTGAGTCTGACTCCTGCCTGTAAATCTGTGTGGGTGAGTCTGACTCCTGCCTGTAGATCTGTGTGGGTGAGAGCCATGCTACACCACAGGGTGATCTCCCTCAGGAGCGGTGAGCTGTACTAGGTTAGGCTCTGTTGCCCAAACGGCCCATCTGTTCCTTGATCGGATCAGTGGCCTCTTCGGCCCCCAGTCTCCTGAGACACAGAGACCCAGCGAGGTCCATGTGTGTCTCTGCAACCTTTACAACCAATGACGTCATTACCTTTGTCACCATTCTCTCTCTCTCTCGCTCTCTCTCTCCACATCATCCATAACTGGCATCTCTCTCTCTTCATCTCTCTCTCCCTCTCCATATCATCCATAACTGGCATCTCTTTCTGGTGGGTTGGACAGAAGCCCACTAGACACAAGATGCCCACCAGGGATACAGAAGGGATACATACAGTATGTGTGTACTACTAACTCCAATCAAACCACGCACACAATGCACAAATACACAGCTAATGGACATACCTCATCCTCAAAATAATCTAGGCTGATCAGAATAGTAGCAAATGAATATATCTGTAATTAGCAAGTCATAGATAACACTTCAAATTGAATGCTACAATTCAAAATATTATACTGTACTGACTGAAAATACACTACAGTATATGTATTACAGTATATTAATTGTTCATTCTTGACTAATGTACATTATTATCAACAGTACAGTAGTATACTCTAGCATCAGATTCCATTGCAGCCATAGCGGCAGCAGTAGCAGCCTCCCTCCCAGAGGCATATATCAAATGGTGGGGACACTGTAGCCTTGATCACATTTCCAGCAGTCCCTCAGCAGCCGATACCTTCCCCCACCCTCCACCATAACAGAGGACAGGCCTCAAGGTCACAGAGAGGAAGGGAAGAGAAGAAGGGAAGAGAGGAAGGGAAGGAGAGCATCTCTGTGAGATAGAAGCTAGCTATCGTACAGTGTAGCGTCATCAGCAGCACACTGCTCCAGTCCACAGAGCGCTCATTTTACTGTCACACCACCAGCACTGTCTGCTAGCCTCACTGTGATTCAACCTGACAACCTATGCCATTTGGAGTCTTCTTTTTGATAGAGTGTGTTCAGAATTGTTATATAAGCTAAAGAGTAAGAAACTAAGAGTTTAGCCGTTTGGATTTCCCATATCGACTACAGCGTATAAATAAACAGATTCAGGTTGATAAATGTATTGAGAGTAGTTAGTAAATTAAGCGTTTGTAATAGCCTAATGCTTTGCGATCTGCCTTGTTTTTTAAAAGTAAAAAAAAAAAAAAAAAACTTTTCTCACCAATTTCGTAGTATCCAATTGTTAGTAGTTACTATTTTGTCTCATCGCTACAACTCCCGTACGGGCTCGGGAGAGACGAAGGTCGAAAGACATGCGTCCTCCGAAACACAACCCAACCAAGCACAGCGAACATCCAAACCGGAAGCCAGCCATGTGTCAGAGGAAACACTGTGCACCTGGCAACCTGGTTGGCGTGCACTGCGCCCGGCCCGCCACAGGTGTCGCTAGTGCGCCATGAGACAAGGATTTCCCCACCGGCCAAAACCTCCCTAACCCAGACGACGCTAGGCCAATTGTGCGTCGCACCATGGACCTCCCGGTCGCGGCCGGCTGCGACAGAGCCTGGGCGCGAACCCAGAGTCTCTGGTGGCACAGCTAGCACTGCGATACAGTGCCCTAGACCACTGCGCTACCCGGGGGGCCCCTGCCTTGGTTTTTTTACCTAAACATACAGTAGCAGTCAAAAGTTTGGACAATGTCACGGATCCCCGCGGTACTGCTGCTCATTCCGTTCACCAGTCCGGAGGTCTACATCACCGGCCTTCTAGGTGTCACTGAACTGGATCATCACCACCAAACCACCAAATTTTAAAAACCTTTTACGTATTCCTGCGCCGGTCTCCCATTCTTATGCAATGTGACAAACACACCTACTCATTCAAGGGTTTTTCTTTATTCTTACTATTTTCTAAATTGTAGAATAATATTGAAGACATCAAAACTATGAAATAACACATATAATCATGTAGTAACCAAAAAAGTGTTAAACATATCAAAATATATTTTATACTTTAGATTCTTCAAAGTAGCCACCCTTTGCCTTGATGACAGCTTTGCACACTCTTTTCATTCTCTCAACCAGCTTCATGAGGTAGTCACCTCCCAGCTGAAAAAAATTGAAAACCACTGCCCTAATTATGGAGGTGCCTACCTGTGTGCTTTGTGGGACAACTATGCTACCAGCTACTGTTTCTGTGTGTGTGACTCTTCCGAAGGAGGCCTTGGGGATGCATCTCCCACACGTCCATTGGCCTGCTGTGTGTGTACAGAACGAAAATAAGGACTCGGGTTCTGTGACTTTAACAACGCTGTCACCAAGCAGTTCACCCTGAAGGACAGACGAATGGACTAAGGTAGGCCTAAATGCATTTTCCTTTGCAATTTGCAGGTTAGGCTTCTGTTGAATGAACATGAGAATAGACAACATCCCTTTGATGCATTTGATTTATCAAGCTGGAATACATTTTTTTTTTTACATTTTAAACTGCAGGAAATCGTAAATTAGGAAATTAGCTTTAAAATTAGCTTTAAAACTGCAAATTTTTCACTTCACACCATTGGCAAGAAGGGGCGCACTAACATATTTTGTCTGTGAGGTGGGGGTGCCCCCAAACCAAATCTTGCTTAAAGCCCCAAAAGGCTAGAGGCTCTTCTGCCTCTCTTTGGCACTCCCATTACCCGGATCCTCCAGGATGCTCCTGCCTCCATCTGACAGGTGCTCCATTAAAAGAAACCCAACCAGCAGTGATCAATAATTGAAAACAACACCATTCCTATCTCTGTTGTACACAACAGCCAGCCAGCACATTCAGCTAGTTAGTGTCTTACAACAACAAATGTAAAAAGACAAACATACAATCAAGAAGTTAGGTTAGGACACAGTCGTGTGTGTGTGTGTGTGCGTGTGTGTGTGTGTGTGTGTGTGTCTGTGTGTGTGTGTGTGTGTGTGTGTGTGTGTGTGTGTGTGTGTGTGTGTGAGCACATGTGCAGATACAGTCACATCCAAAAGTATTGGCACCCTTGATAAAGGTTAGCAAAAAATACTTTATAAAATAAATAAGACCATAGCACCCGGTTCCAATCCAAGTGTCAATGCCTTTTAGCAAACTCAAGGCATTTACATTTGTTGGTTACTCTCAATCAAGGCTTTTTTATAGCAACATTTACCAACAACCTATTGGCATGGAGGTGGCGTCTAATTGTAGATATGGACCCTTGGTGACCCCAATATACGACCAAGTTCTGTAATTCTCCAACTGTGGCCCTTGGACTTTTCTTGGCCTTTCAAACCACCTTTCTGACTGTAGGTGTTGACAAAATACATTTGCATCCTTTACCAGGCAAGTTTGTCACTGTTTAACCCCTTTAGGTGACAGAGCTAGAGCGGTGTTTGTCAGACCATAACACATCCCTAATCGGTCTTCTCACAAAATCATCTGTAGCATCCGAACAGTTTATTATGACCCCTCTATTGAAGGATGAGCCTCTCACAAACAGTGGTGTTCTCCGTTTTGATCTACAACCCCAACAAGCGTCTTGAGACTTGTCTGAAGTCTGTACAGCCAATCTGCCAACTTCTGTCTGTAGCGTCCGAACAGTTTGGGCTACACACTAATATGAAGTGAGACTCTCACGAACATGTACAGAACCAGTCAAAAGTTTGGACACACCTACACGTTCAAGGGTTTTTCTTTATTTTAATATTTTCTACAATGTAGAATAATAGTGAATACATAAAAACTATTAAATAACACATATGAAATCATGTAGTAACCAAAAAGGTGTTCAACAAATCAAAATATATTTTATAATTGAGATTCTTCAAAATAGCCACCCTTTGCCTTGATGACAGCTTTGCACATTCTTGTCATTCTCTCAACCAGCTTCATGAGATAGTCACCTGAAATGCATTTAAATTAACAGGTGTGCCTTGTTAAAAGTTAATTTGTGGAATTTCTTCCCCTTATGTGTTTGAGCCAATCAATTATGTTGTGACAAGGTAGGGGTGGTATACAGAAGATAGCACTATTTGGTAAACGTCCAAGTCCATATTATGGCAAGAACAGCACAAATAAGCGAAGCGAAATGACAGTCAATCATTACTTTAAGACATGAAGGTCAGTCAATATGGAACATTTCAAGAACTTTGAAACTTTCTTCAAGTGCAGTCGCAAAAACCATTAAGTGCTATGATGAAACTGGCTCTCATGAGGACTGCCACAGGAAAGGAAGACCCAGAGTCACCTTTGCTGCAAAGGATAAGTTCATTCGAGTTAACTGCACCTCAGATTCCAGCCCAAATAAATGCTTCACAGAGTTAAAGTAACAGACACTTTTCAACATCAACTGTTCAGAGGAGACTGCGTGAATCAGGCCTTCATGGTTGAATTGCTGCAAAGAAACCACTACTAAAAAGGACACCAATAATAAGAAGAGACTTGCTTGGGCCAAGAAACACGAGCGGTGGACCAGTGGAAATCTGCCCTTTGGTCTGGTGAGTCCAAATGCGAGATTTTTGGTTACAACTGCTTTCTTTGTGAGATGCAGAGTAGGTGAACGGATGATCTTCGCATGTGTGGTTCCCACCATGAAGCATGGAGCAGGTGTGATGGTGTAAAGGTGCTGTGCTGGTGACATTCAAGGCACACTTAACCAGGATGGCTACCACAGCATTCTGCAGCAATACCCCATCCAATCTGAGCTTAGAGCGGCTATCATTTATTTTTCAACAGGACAATGACCCAACACCTCCAGGCTGTGTAAGAGCTATTTTACCAAGAGGGAGAGTGATGGAGTGCTGCATCAGATGACCTGTCTCCACAATCACATGACCTCAACCCAATTGAGATGGTTTGGGATGAGGGAAGGAAAAGCAAACAACAAGTGCTCAGCATATTTGGAAACTCTATCAAGATTGTTGGAAAAGCATTCAAGGTGAAGCTGGTTGAGAGAATGTCAAGAGTGTGCAAAGTTGTCATCAAGGCAAAGGGTGACTAATTTGAAAAAAAAGTAACATTTTTTTTTTACCTTTATTTATACAGGAAGGGATCTTTGAGATTTAAAATCTATTTTTCAAGAGCGTCCTGGCCAAGATTGGCAACACCAAGTCATGACAAAAAATACAGACAAACAACATAAAAAACTACAAGTAATCTAGTAAAAACCATAGAATTCACAAGAGTATAACAAAAACAGCAAATTAAAAACATTGACAGGTCAGGGAATCAATCAGGACTTTATGTACCACCTGCACTGAGAATGGCAAAAAGCTAAAGGTTTGACCAGCTCTCATTGGTTCAACCACACAGGGTTTTTCAAAGACAGAGGACACTGATTCAAACATCCTACCAGATGATACAAAGTGCTCATAGAAACAATTCAGCATTTCAGTTTTGTCATATACAGCAACAAAGTCCTTCAATACACATGACGGTAATTCGTTAACATCACTGTTTCCAGACATAGACTTAATAGCCTTCCACAACTTTCTAGGGTCATTCAGGTTATCAGTGGTAACAGACATAAAATATTCAGACTTGGCCTTCCTGAGAAGAAAATAACACTTGTTTCGTAACTGCCTAAAAAGAAGCCAATCAGCATCAGAACATGATTTCCTTGCTTTAGCCCAGGCTAGATTACGTTCTTGAATAATACAAGACAGCTCAGAAGAAAACCATGGATTATCCTGCCCTTTAACCCTGAACCTGCGGAATGGGGCATGTTTGTTTACTATTTGGAAAAAAATTGGCAATTTCCACATCAGGGATAAGATCAATCTTAATCCAGTCAAAATAAAACAAATCATGAAAGAAAGAAAGCCTGCTCATTAAAACACTTCAAATTTCTCTTACGAATAAAACGTGGGTTTGTCTTAAAAACCTTAGTATTTCTAACAGCAACAACAGCACAATGGTCACTTAAATCATTACAAAAAACACCAACCGCAGAATATTTCTGTGGAACATTTGTCAATATCAAATCAATCAGGGTAGATTTATCTGGTCATTTGAGATTTGGACGAGTGGGTGAGTTAATCAACTGTGTAAGATTCAGAATTACAAAACATTTTTAAATCATCAGACACCGGCTTTAACCAACACCAGTTGAGATCACCAATCAAGATAATTTCACTGTAAAGAAGTTTAGACATAAGGTGCGTCGGAGAAGAAAATGCATCACCGAGAGCAGAGGGGGGTCTATAACAGCCAATCGCAGTTATAGAGAGACCCTTTGAAACCTCAATATTCAAAGCAAGAAATCCCAACTGTTTACAAATAGTTTCAGACTTTGCCACACTTACAGGGAATTTAGTTTTTACATATATAGCCACACCTCCACCTTTCTTAACTCGATCAGTTCGATAAACATTGTAACCACTTATACAAATATCTTTATCAAAAACAGACTTGATGTTTTCAGAAGACAGCCAGGTTTCAGAAAACACAATTACATCAGCATCAGTTAACTTAGCCCAAATCCTAACCCCATCAATTTTTAAATGAAAAATACCAAAACCAGATAGATAGATTTAAAATAGATGTCAAATCAGAGGGGGTTTGGAGACATTGCATAACGGGGCCAGAGTTAGGTTGCATGTTACCTGATATCAACAAAAGAAGAATAACTAGGCATCTCTGTTTAATAACCTTGCACGCTTCTCTTTTTTAAGAGACCTACTGCAAGCAAATTCTACAAGTGAGTTTCCCAGACAATACAAAACAGTCATTTAAAACCATTATACTTTGGTAGTGACACAAATTCGTACTGTTCACATCATTCCACAAATGCATCGACACTGGACGAGTGGACAGAGTGAAAAAGAGCGAGTTCCTGCAGACAAAATGTCTAATGGACGGGAGAGCACATTGTCAGATGTACTCACCCAACGACAATCTTCGTTTTCTCCAGAGTTCAGTAAAGTCAGTGCACAAAGCAATACCATGAAAACCGTCATTTTCTCTGAGAAATGTAAGAAATAGAGGCCAAGGAAGGTAAGGGGAGAGAGGGACAGTGTGTATGTATGAGTCTGTATGTGAGTGTTTCGCGTGTGAGTAGATTGGGTGTTGAGTTCGATTGAGAGAACGGGTTGGGGATTGTTGAGCTGCCACTGACAGCCAGGCGAAGAGCAAAAAGGAGCAGCTTGTACGAGACACTCCGCGGACAAAGAAGGAACTCAGGCCAGCCAGAGATAGGGTTACTTTGGTCAACTTCAAGTAATGAAGTGCCGAGTTGAGGGAGACCCGTGATCTTTACACCAGCAAAAACAAAATAGTTTGCGCAACACAACAAGGAAATTTACTCAACCATAAATAAATAGGTTATTAGTAGGTTAAAATGTACTTGTCACAGACAAACGACTTGACATACTGCCATCTTGGATTGATTTACTTTGAAGAATCTAAAATCTAAAATATATTTTGATTTGTTTAACACCTTTTTGTTTTGTTCTATGCCCACAGGCTTCACAAGACCAGCCTGAAGGTTCCCTGGTACCAGTTGAAAAAAATCATGCAAGTATATAAGGAGATTGTTTAGTACCAAAAATATTATTGCCTTAATAGTGGTTCTGTAAGTGGTATATATATTTACAGCTACTGTAGCTACTGTATGTTTTTGCACCCATTGGCTGATTTATGAAGTTCAAAGGACATTTATCTCTTTTCGTTTGTGAGTTCTGAATGACAATGGATTTTACATGTTGGCCTCATTTTTATACCCCAGTGAAACAGGAAGCCATGGAAAGTCACAATACAGATCCTTAAGCTGAGCGGGAAAGTCAAATTGTAATGTAGATTTAACTTTGTTTTGAGTTTGCCAATAATTTTGACACCTATCTTAGTGACATTTTTTTTGTATTTACTCATCTTTATGGGTGGCAATCATTTTGGAGGTTACTGTACGTGTGTGTCTCTGAGTGCTATGTGTCTGTTTGTGTGTTTGGAAGATGAGTAATCAGACATCCTCTCTGTCCATAAGGAGTGTACTGAATCAACTTCCCCCAATAGCCCTGGACCTAATCATTTTTTCATTTAAGCAAACAGCTGTCGCTAGCCACCAGCAGAGTCATGGAAATGACCCTGTGGGTAAAGTTGATTGTAGCTAAATGTCCCTCTCATTTCTATAACAAATAACTAGGCAGAGAGAGAGGGAGAGAGAGAGAGAGAGAACTGAAGCCTGACAGCAAGCAAGCGTAATTACTGTCCCAATTCAGCATGCACACCCAAAATTGTGAGCATATCACATGATAATATCATGGCCGCACTGACTGTAAAATCATGAGTCAGTGAGCGACACCCAGTGAGCGACAGCCATGGCTGGCACACATGCACACAGGCAGGCATGCACACACACGCAAATATCTTTGTATTTACATTTTACTCCTTGCTGTACATATTTTAGTCTATTTGCTATTGTATTGTTGGCATTTATCTTTATTGTTCAGGTTGTTTGTTATATTCCAATTGTAGGTTTTTGTAATTAAGTTATAGTCTTTTCTAATAGGATTTTCTATTAGTTAATGACGTTAGCTAGCGAACGTTATAGTTTGCAAGCTTGCATTTTTTTGGTCACACCTTATTTGGATAGTCCGATAGTCCATCTGTAGATGCTCTACAGATGGTTATACAATCAGCAAACTATCTGTTGATAAGCAACTGCTTG
Organism: Oncorhynchus mykiss; assembly: GCF_057628025.1. Taxonomy (NCBI): domain Eukaryota; kingdom Metazoa; phylum Chordata; class Actinopteri; order Salmoniformes; family Salmonidae; genus Oncorhynchus; species Oncorhynchus mykiss. The sequence continues at coordinate 45,210,728 of NC_143040.1, read as the reverse complement.
CTAAGGTTACGGTTAGGGTTAGGTTTAGAGTTAGGGTAAGGGTTTAGGTTAGGGTTAGGGTTAGGGTTAGGTTTAGAGTTAGGGTAAGGGTTTAGGTTAGGGTTAGAGTAAGGTTTAGGGTTAGGAAAAGGGTTAAGGGTAGGGTTTTTAGCTAAACAAGTTAGTCAGCTTTCTGCTTACCAGCTCGAGGGATGGTATATTGTTTTGCTCCAGGCTACAACTATATCTCTTCAGCGGGAAGGTGCTTGTTTTATTGGTTCCCAAACTATGTTGTCCATGAGGAGTCTTTAGGTCCGTCTGATAAGGTGAGCTATGTTAGTTAGGTTTGCTAGCTAGCTAGCTAGCATGGCATCTCCCTCCTCTTTGTCCCCTTTACAACTAACCAAACAATTTGAGAAAGCCAAAGATATAACTTACTAACTCACTGGTAGATCATCTCAGCCAGTCCCTGGCTGTCAATTTCCCGTAGCTTTGGTTATGTCAAAGCCATGTGACCTGAGGTGCAGTTTTATTTTCTACATGTCAGAACATCGTTAGCGTTTTACTTATTTTGATTACATAAATGCTTCAAAATTCACAAAAAGTGATGTTAACTAAGATGTGCTCATAGAACAAAACGTGTCAGATCTCCTAAGCCTGTGTTTACCACATACCCCTCCACAACCCCCATTAATTTCCCCATAGGCTTTGGCCAACAAGCCATGGTGGAGTTAGGCTTGGTTAGTGCCTACAAAAATACTCCATTACTATTGCTCTCTAAAGGACTGCTACTACTTTGTGTAGGTAGAGTACAGTAGTAGTAGGTAGAGTAGAGTGGTAGATTTAGGACAACAACCAAATGGCTTACAACCATTTCCTCCTTGTCCCCCTACTGTCATTTGTTGGTTTTGTAGTGTTCTCAGGTAGCACTCCCTCATCTCAGCTAGATAAGCTCAACATCCTAAAAATAACTCCCTGGCTGACTCTGCTAGGGCACCTGACTGCAATGCTTATGCAAGAAACTACTACTAACAACGTGTCTTGTTTTTCTCGTCCTCCCTCCCCTCTCTCTCCCCTCCATCCATCTTTCTTTCTTTCTTTCGCATTCTCTCACTCACACACTCCCTCCCCCTCCCTGGCTCTCCCTCTAAATCAGAGTAATAATGACTAAATCCAGAGCGCTCTCTTCCTTAAGGAAGCTAGAGGTATTTCAGAGGCGTATTCTACTCTGTCTGAACACTACAAACACAAAGAGGAGAAGAAAGGAAAGTGGATTGTTATGATTGCACTTTGAGCTACAGTGTCTCTCTGAACTAAACAATTCTAATGAGAGAACCATATTTTGCTACATAATTTCATTTTGAAGACCAAGATAAACGTTTGTTTGGAATATCAAAGCCTGTTGAAATACATTACATTTATTATTTCCAAAAATGTAAATTTGTCTAAATATGACTCCTGGTGCGTAATGATGGTTGGAAATTCAAGCTGAAGGATGAAAGTGATGTTGGTGCTTTACTGAAAAGGATGATGCTGTTTTTGTATTGAGAATGCATCGTAATTATATAACTGCTTTGCATCTTTTTAATGGCATAGTAAATCATTAATGAAAATACATCTAATTATCTCAGATGAGAAGCTCATAATTAACTCAAAGCTCATAATTAGTTGCGTTGTACCGCGGATATGGCTTTGTCTTGAAGATAGCCTACACTACAGCTACTAACGTGGAGATAGTGTACATTGTTGACAGTCTAAGAACACTCGTACTTTGTTTGGCTCTCCACCCTCCTTTCATATTGTTTGGGTTTATTGAAAGGAAATTAAATGAAGGCAAGACAGATTGAGTGGATATCGGGTGTAGAGTGGGGTGGTGGGAATGAGACCAATCACAGACACACAGCACATTTAACATTTTAACCAACAACCATGCAACATCTCCTTTTGGCCTTTTGCTCCAGACAGACCAGCTTTGCACAGTACCACTGGGCACTTCTCAACACCACTCCAGAAGTGACATCACAGTGATAATTAATTACCAGTGTTACTTCTAACGGGGTCAAAGTCCCTTATATTCACCTTTGAACTCACACACCAAGAACAGCCGGTAGGTACATTATGGCACAGCTACTGTACTTTATGAGGTTTATTTGACATTTCATGTGCAGTCCCTGGGTCATCTTAAGCCACTCTAATCAAAACAACAAAAAACTGGCCATGGTAAAAACCCAGAGCCATAGGTGACTCGTTTCAGGAAACTAGGCGTATGTCGTGCGTCACTACTTCACAGGAGCACCGTTTGAACTTGCGTATTTGAGCAGAAATGCCTTTTGGAACATATGAACTTTCATGTGCCTTAATAACAAACTTGTATGCCATCCAACTGTAAATACGAGTAAAATTGTTAAATTACGAGCCTAGTTGGTTTAGGCATGGGAAAAATACAGGAATCTTCCCGCTAGCCATGATTGGCTGAGATAATGTGTGGGCTGGACATGCCGAGAGATGAGTTCGGATTGGTCTGCCATGTAGCATGCTTCTGTCTATAATATGAGCTGGTCAGTATGCGTAATCCTTTATAAATCTGCTTTTTTGAAAGTTATCACGTAGTAGAACTACATAAGTGTTGCTCTCAACTTTCTGGAGGACCGAGTTTTGAAATCAGTGGAATTAGAGTTTGATAGCTAAGGAGATGGAGAAAATTCAGGCGTTTGATTGAAAATATCCAGACTGAGTCGAGAAGAGAACACACAGAAGGCTGTGGTATAAAACACCTGTCTCCGGATTACATCTTCAAACTAAGGGCAACCATGGCATCCGTGACAGAGAAGGAGAAGCGTCCATCCATGTATACGGGCAAGAGAGTCTAGCTAGCTACATTTTCAGATATTAGACGTCTCTAATTTTGTCAGAAAGTTGTTTTCATTTCAAGTTAAAGTGTATTGTTAGCTAACTAGCTAACATAACATGTATGATCTGTGAGGTAATATTATTCATATCTCAGAGCCATTTGGATTGCTTGTTATTGAACCAGTTTGGTTAGCTACCTACAGATACATTCAGGGTAGTAACGTTATGAATTGGGATTATGGTTCATTGGTTAGCTAGCTAACATTACATGTCTAAACAACTATTTCAATAGAATGTTTATGATGTCACTGCGACAACTGTTGATAGACGTAGTTGGTAAATTCACTCTGGCTATCTACTCCGATTTCAGAGCACTCTCGTCTGTGCCAGAGTGCAGAATATCTGACGAATCTATGAACACTCAACACCCATTGAATATGGCCGGTGTCAGTAAACATTGGCAAAAAAAATGTAACTAAATTGTTGCTAGCAGCATAGTTGCAGTCATCAACGCTCTGGATAACATAAAAACAGCCTAACCAGCGCTGCTAGGGCGAGTAAAATGGTCAGATTGAGCTGTTCTCTCATTTGTGTCTGGAAGTAGCTAGCAGGCTAGGTAAAATTAGCCAGTTGGCTTGGGTGCTTGACTGCTGTTAGGTCAGAATGCTCGGATCAACCCTACTATTCGGCCAGAGCGTCCAGTGTGCTCTCTGAACTCTCTGAGAGCGAAACGCTTTGAATTTACGAACACTCTGGCACTCCAGATTCAATTCGTAGTTTAAACCAGCCTTTAGTCTTGAAATCTTTGGTTGTTTAGTACATATCCTCACATGTGAATCCTTAAAGAGATGGGTGGGGCTAAAGTTTAAAAGGGTGTGAACGATGCTGAATGGGTGTAGACAAAGAAGAGCTCTCCAGTAGGCACCAAAACATTGAAGGGCCAAGTTTATCAACTTTCAAAGCAGAATTACTTTCCCATTGTTCCTCAACTGTAGTGAATAATACACAATTTTCTAGCTCTGAGTCTCTACTTTTATTCAATGTAAAAAACACACAAAAAATTGCAACATAAGACCGAATCGAGTCGGTCGGTCTCATATACTGTATTCATGCCAGTGCCATCACCGAGTTGTGGCAGCAAAAGATTCAGTAGGTTATTGGCACTACACGACAGGCTACAAGTCTACTGTAGCTCTGTTGGAGTAACTTTTGTGGATAACTTTGACACGTTCTGGAAACAGAAGATGCTGTAGAGAGAGGATGGGGTCCATCCAAATAATGTTGGTGCATGGACCCTGTCCTAATATTTCAAGGCTGCGCTGAGACTAGGACTGAGCGATATGACCAAAATCTCATATCCCGATATAGGTAATTTCATATCCCGATAACGATACATATCACAATATAGCACAATTTCTGTAAATTCAATGAATAAATAGTTTATATAAAATGACCACATGTAAAGGTCTATTTCTTATTACATTTTGAATTATACAAAACAAATAAAAAGGTACTTACTCATATTTGATTATTTCTCCTTTTATTTAGAACCTTGGTGCAAATGATCAATTAAGCATGTAACAAAATATTAATATATAAATCTAAAAAGGTAAATAGAAAACACTTCAACTAGAGTTGCAAACAAAATAAATATAGGCCTAAAATATATATATACAGTGGGGCAAAAAAGTATTTAGTCAGCCACCAATTGTGCAAGTTCTCCCACTTAAAAAGATGAGAGGTCTGTAATTTTCATCATAGGTACACTTCAACTATGACAGACAAAATTAGAAATAAAATCCAGAAAATCACATTGTAGGATTTTTTTATGACTTTATTTGCAAATTATGGTGGAAAATAAGTATTTGGTCACCTACAAGATTTCTGTCTGTCACAGACCTGTAACTTCTTCTTTAAGAGGCTCCTCTGTCCTCCACTCGTTACCTGTAATAATGGCACCGGTTTGAACTTGTTATCAGTATAAAAAACACCTGTCCACAACCTCAAACAGTCACACTCCAAACTCCACTATGGCCAAGACCAAAGAGCTGTCAAAGGACACCAGAAACAAAATTGCAGACCTGCACCAGGCTGGGAAGACTGAATCTGCAATAGGTAAGCAGCTTGGTTTGAAGAAATCAACTGTGGGATCAATTATTAGGAAATGGAAGACATACAAGACCACTGATAATCTTCCTCGATCTGGGGCTTCACGCAAGATCTCACCCCGTGGGGTCAAAATGATCACAAGAACGGTGAGCAAAAATCCCAGAACCACACGGGGGGACCTAGTGAATGACCTGCAGAGAGCTGGGATCAAAGTAACAAAGCCTACCATCAGTAACACACTACGCCGTCAGGGACTCAAATCCTGCAGTGCCAGACGTGTCCCCCTGCTTAAGCCAGTACATGTCCAGGCCCGTCTGAAGTTTGCTAGAGAGCATTTGGATGATCCAGAAAAAGATTGGGAGAATGTCATATGGTCAGATGAAACCAAAATGTAACTTTTTGGTAAAAACTCAACTCGTCGTGTTTGGAGGACAAAGAATGCTGATTTGCATCCAATGAACAGCATGCCTACTGTGAAGCATGGGGGTGGAAACATCATGCTTTGGGGCTGTTTTTCTGCAAAGAGACCAGGACGACTGATCCGTGTAAAGGAAAGAATGAATGGGGCCATGTATTGTGAGATTTTGAGTGAAAACCTCCTTCCATCAGCAAGGGCATTGAAGATGAAACGTGGCTGGGTCTTTCAGCATGACAATGATCCCAAACACACCGCCTGGGCAACGAAGGAGTGGCTTCGTAAGAAGCATTTCAAGGTCCTGGAGTGGCCTAGCCAGTCTCCAGATCTCAACCGCATAGAAAATCTTTGGAGGGAGTTGAAAGTCTGTGTTGCCCAGCAACAGCCCCAAAACATCACTGCTCTAGAGGAGATCTGCATGGAGGAATGGGCCAAAATACCAGCAACAGTGTGTGATGACCTTGTGAAGACTTACAGAAAACGTTTGACCTCTGTCATTGCCAACAAAGGGTATATAACAAAGTATTGAGATAAACTTTTGTTATTGACCAAATACTTATTTTCCACCATAATTTGCAAATAAATTCATTAAAAATCCTACAATGTGATTTTCTGGATTTTTTTTCTCTCATTTTCTCTGTCATAGTTGAAGTGTACCTTTGATGAAAATTACAGGCCTCTCATCTTTTTAAGTGGGAGAACTTGCACAATTGGTGGCTGACTAAATACTTTTTTTCCCACTGTATATATATATATTTTTTTTCAGGGCTTGCCTGTTTTGCATTTTATTTTGGCATTAATAAGTGTCACATAACAATTTGCATTTGGTACCATGGGTCGAGTGTTAGTACCAACTCATGAAACCCTCATTTCTGTACTGTGTAAATTGGGGCCATGTCTTTGCAGATGTAAGTTGTGACGGCAGCTGTTATCTCCCTCCATCTTCGTGATTCTGCACCATATGGTATGCCACGGGCAAAAGCCTCTTGCAACGTCTGAGTTGGGTTTGTTTTGAGCACTCGACTGTACTTTCTTGGGTCTCATCCGTAGACTCTCTCCGTACTGTTTCACATGATTCTTGCGTAGGTGGTAAAAGAGGTTAGTGGTGTTTGGACTTGTTGGAGGGACCGGCCTGCGGCATATTTTGCAGAGGATGTTTTTCTGGTCCGTGTCAGACTTTTCATACCCAAACCCCGTCCATGCGACCGAAGTAGCCCCTCTTTTAGGTACATGCTCCATGTCTCCGTTCTCTGTGTCACGTTCACTCTGCTCCATGTTTGTTTGTGTTGCAAATTTCCTTCCACACGGAACGCAAAGCGTCGTCCAATTGACAAAAAAATATTGCCGTAAAGAGTGTGATTTGCGACCACGAAATAAACAATAGAGCATAATATGAAACGATAGACGTTTTCTATCGTCACACGATACATATCATCATATCGCCCAGCCCTAGCTGAGACACTGATTTATCAACACCCCAAGTCCCGCTCAGGTAATCCCAACCATACATTATCAGCATTATCATCATACTGCAGCCCCGCAACAAGTAACCATCATTGACTCTTGTTTTAACCCACTTCCTCACTCGAGGCACTGGCCCAATGGTACAGTTGTAGACAATCTTGTATCTATATCAATTCAGTTCATCCCTATGGTATTTCCAAGTAAGGGGTTACCAACTGAGTATAGTATGCTTGTATTAGAGACTAAGTCTAATCTGAAATCCATCAGCTGCGGCATTGGACTGATTGATGTTAATGCCAGATTTTTGATTTAGAAAATGTATATTATTGAAATGGTTCTCAAACCTATTAACATTCTAGCAATATCTGAAACTTGGTTAAATAAGACTGTGACGATACTGATGTGCCTCTGACTGGGTATAATGTTTATAAATCTGATAGAGTTGACAGAGGTAGGGGTGTCACCTTCCCCATGTGCTCTTGATAAGGTGTCTGACTTGCTATCTAAGTATGCTAAATCTGAACTATTAATAATGGCCGATTTTAATCTGAATTGGATGACACCAGTGTCAGACAGGCTGAAAGATATTTGTACTGAGCTAAATTTGACCCAGCTGATAACCAAGCCCACATGGCCAAATCCAAAAGATCCAGTGAAATCAACCCTAATTGATATTATTCTGATTAATACACCAGAGAAATATGCTGCCAGTAGTTTTCTCTCTGGATATTAGTGACCATTGCCGAATTTTCTGTATTAGAGATGTGAACTTGCATAAATCTAATCCCTGTGTCATCACTAAGAGGAATGGTCTTCATTTGAGTGACCATGAACATATCTTAGCTATTCCAGAAACCAAATTACATTTCAGTTATTTTGCAAATGTCTTCAATACTATCACAGATAAACATGTCCCCATTCAAAAGAACAGAGTTAAAAATAGATCTAACGCTTGGTTCACTCCTGATTTATCTGAAGTTATACACACGAGCGATGTTGCTTGGGCTAAGGCCAGAAAAACAGACTTAGGCCCAGATTGGCAGTCTTTTAGGCAATACTGATTAGAAAGGCCATGGCTGAGTACTATGTAAACACTGTCTAATTATAAGGGGAATCCAGCTATGTTCTGGAAAACTGTCAAATCTCTGATTGGTAGTACCTCCCCTTCTCTGCCCCAACAAATTGACTTAGCATTGTTGTCCGTAATGAGGCCAGAGTCTACCATTGGTGCCTTTAATTGCCATTTTATTTCAGTTGGCTATATCTTTGAACTAATTAATATGCCTACTCTCTATGAGATTGGGATTAATGAGCATAGGGAAAATTTGCATAATGATTTGGAAAATGGTAGTTGAGGATTTTCTTTTCTGCGTTTTACAGAAAAATAAGTCCTTGATGCCTTGCTACTGTAGCTATAGACATTAGAAGTCCACAGGGGCCAGAAAGCTGGATCTGGCTCTGCTTAAATGCGCAGCGCACCTCATCGCTGGCTCAAAATTCCAAAAGTACAGTATGGAAGGCTGCTTATGTGCTGTGCTCCATAAGGGTGGGGACACTATTGTTCTTGATAATTATCTTGTCGAGCTAAGATTCTTGAATCTTTGGTAAATGTATAACTTTGTTCCTTTTTATCTGAGAATTGTATTTTGAACGTATTCGATGTTTAGACCAGGGCACAGTAATATTACTGCAACAACATTATTTCTAAATAATATTGTGAATGCTTTTGATGCTAAAATACATTGTGCTGCCTTGCTTGTAGACTTGTCAATGGCTTTTGACAAAGTTGGTCATTCTATTTTATTGAGTAAGTTGTCCTCAAAAGGCCTGGTCACTGACGCCTGTATGTGGTTTCAGAACTATCGCAATAATATAACTCAGGCTACTGTGTGTCACGTCTACTCCCGCTCCCCATCACTACCATGATTACTTCCCCTTTATCTAGCACTCCCTAGCCCTCACTCTTCAGGCAGTATTGGTTCTGTTTTCATCTCCAGACGCTTCTCGTTTTGTAACGCACCATGTTTGTAATTATTAAACTCAACACCTGCTTCCTGACTCCCTGCTTCTTAGTTACAGAATACTGCTTCAGAAATGATGGAAGCAGCAGATGATTACACCATCTTCCAGACGGTCGAGGAACAGGGTAATCTACTCCAAAAACACCACAACCAGCTAACGGAGGGCCTCCTACCATGGGTCGTGAGCCAGTCCCCCAGCCAGTCCCCCATGAGCCAGTCCCCCATGGGTCGTGAGCCAGTCCCCCAGCCAGTCCCCCATGGGTCGTGAGCCAGTCCCCCAGCCAGTCCCCCATGGGTCGTGAGCCAGTCCCCCAGCCAGTCCCCCATGAGCCAGTTCCCCATGGGTCGTGAGCCAGTCACAGTGAGCTAGTCCCCCAGCCGTCCGCCCAGGTCAGCGATGCCCGACTTTCCCTTCCGGAGAAGTATGACAGGACTCCATTGAAATGCCATGGCTTCCTACTCCAGTGCTCCCTCTATTTCACGTATCAGAAGGGAGACCCCCCCCCCAACGAGAGGTTCAAGGTTGCCACATTCATTTTCCTGCTGACCGGACGGGCGTTGAAGTGGGCTACGGCCATCTGGGAGAGAGGAGAGGATGAGTTGGGTTCCTATGAGAGGTTTATGGCTCTGTTCAGCGCCGGATTCTACCATCCTCCAGAGGACAGAGAGGGGGGTGAGTGACTTTTTCAACTCCAGCAGGGTGGACAGACCGCTGCAGTGTACGCCCTCACCTTTCGGGCTGTGGCAGCCTCCAGCGGATGGAATGAGCCGGCGCTCCGCACTCTATTCCGCAGTGGACTGCGCAAGGCGGTCTAGACGAACTTGGCATGTCGAGATGACAACCTATTCTTGGATGCTCTCATCTCGATGGACATCCATCTGGATAACCTTATCCAGGAGAGTCGGTGTCCACCTCGCCACTCGCCTCCCTCCTTTGGCTGTCCTGAGGCAGAGCCTGAACCCAAACCCATGGAGGTGGGAGTCACGCACCTCTTCGTGGCTGAGTGCCGTCGCCGGAGACAGCCGGGGCATTGTCCCTATTGCGGCTAGGAGGGACACCAGCCTCAGCGGTGCACGATGCCGCCTAACCCGGGGTCCACTAGAGCAGAGGAGCGGCTCCGTGAACTTCCGTCTCCTAGGGTAGGCGTCAGTATTCCATAAATCACTTTCCGCCAAACCCTTTCTAGTGTAGTGTCAATTTTACTGGCTGGCTGTCCCTCATCTGTTGCCTCTACAGCTCTAGTGGACTCCAGTGCCACTGGGAACTTCATCGACCAGGCCCTCGCCTCCTCCCTGAACATAACTTCATAGCCACTCTCCTTTTCCTGTCCAAGCTCTGGCTATGCGACCCCTCACCATGGGCCCCAAGCATCAAGAGAGCTATGCAACCATTGAGATCTCACATCACAGCACCCCTCACCATGGGCCCCAAGCATCAAGAGAGCTATGCGACCATTGAGATCTCACATCACAGCACCCCTCACCATGGGCCCCAAGCATCAAGAAAGCCTTCTCTTCATCAACACCCCACCCATACACACAGTCATCCTCTGGCTCTAACTCTATAACCCCATTTCATGGTCAAAGATGAGAATCACCGCCGGAGGATGCCGGAGGACCTGCTTTCCACATCAATGGAGGGTCCTGTGAGTTTCCTCTAGCCCATCAAGTGGTCCTCCCGTATCGTTGGCCCCGTGTTTTAGGATGTAGATGTGGACATCAGCCAGGCTTTGGAGAGGGAACCCGCTTCTGCCACCTGCCCTCCAGAGCACGTCTACATCCACATGAGGGTAAGAGATTGGCTGTTGACCTGGGCACACACATCCCTTGCTGCTGGACACCCAGGTATCTCCCGCACCATCCAATCCCTCTGCGATAAATACAGGTGGCCCACCTTGGCGCAGGACGTCGCCCACTATGTCAACTCATGTTTGGTGTATATACTCAATTAAAATCTCCCCTGCACACTCCAGCAGGTAAACTACTTCCCCTTCCCGTGCCTTAGTAGCCTTGGTCACATCTGCCCATAGACTTTGTAATGGATCTCCCCCTTTCTGATGGTTTTACCACCATTCTGGTTGTTGACAGATTCTCAAAATCTTTCGTTTTATCTCTCTCTCTGGTCTCCCTACTGCTCTCCAGGTCGCTGAGACACTACTCCAGCAGGTCTTCTAGCACTATGGCCTTCCAGAGGACATCGTTTACGACCGTCGTCCCCAATTCTTGTCACGGGTCTGGAAAGCCTTTACGGAGAAGCTGGGGGCCACGGTCGCCCTCACATCCGGGTACCGGCCTCAGTCTAACAGGCGGGTGGAGAGGACCAACCAGGAGCTGAGGAGGTTCCTAAAGAGTCACTGCCAGGACCCACCTGGGGAGTGGGCCTGGTTCCTTCCCTCAGTGAATACGCCCAGAACTCACTTTGTCAGTCTATCCACCGGGCTGATTCCCATCCAGTGCATCCTGGGATATCAGCCGGCCCTGGCTCCGTGGACTCTGAGCCAGACTGAGGCCCCTGCAGTTGATGAGTGGTTCCGAGGTGTGGAATGCCACCGCAGTGAGGCTCCCGTGTTCCATCCTGGTGACCACATCTGGCTTTCCACCAGGAACCTCTCGCTCCGTCTGCCCTGCAGGAAGCTGAGCCCCACAGCTGGGGGGTGAACCAAAAACCTGACGAACCCGCCACATATGTTGACTCTGCCTGTCAGAGGTGGAGTTCTAGAGCTCACAGGTGTGGCAGGCATGGATGTACAGTATATATATATATATACAGTACCATGCGAAAGTATTCGGCCCCCTTGAACTTTGCGACCTTTTGCCACATTTCAGGCTTCAAACATAAAGATATAAAACTGTATTTTTTTGTGAAGAATCAACAACAAGTGGGACACAATCATGAAGTGGAACGACATTTATTGGATATTTCAAACTTTTTTAACAAATCAAAAACTGAAAAATTGGGCGTGCAAAATTATTCAGCCCCTTTACTTTCAGTGCAGCAAACTCTCTCCAGAAGTTCAGTGAGGATCTCTGAATGATCCAATGTTGACCTAAATGACTAATGATGATAAATACAATCCACCTGTGTGTAATCAAGTCTCCGTATAAATGCACCTGCACTGTGATAGTCTCAGAGGTCCGTTAAAAGCGCAGAGAGCATCATGAAGAACAAGGAACACACCAGGCAGGTCCGAGATACAGTTGTGAAGAAGTTTAAAGCCGGATTTGGATACAAAAAGATTTCCCAAGCTTTAAACATCCCAAGGAGCACTGTGCAAGCGATAATATTGAAATGGAAGGAGTATCAGACCACTGCAAATCTACCAAGACCTGGCCGTCCCTCTAAACTTTCAGCTCATACAAGGAGAAGACTGATCAGAGATGCAGACAAGAGGCCCTTGATCACTCTGGATGAACTGCAGAGATCTACAGCTGAGGTGGGAGACTCTGTCCATAGGACAACAATCAGTCGTATATTGCACAAATCTGGCCTTTATGGAAGAGTGGCAAGAAGAAAGACATTTCTTAAAGATATCCATAAAAAGTGTTGTTTAAAGTTTGCCACAAGCCACCTGGGAGCCAAACCAAAATTGAACTTTTTGGCAACAATGCAAAACGTTATGTTTGGCGTAAAAGCAACACAGCTGAACACACCATCCCCACTGTCAAACATGGTGGTGGCAGCATCATGGTTTGGGCCTGCTTTTCTTCAACAGGGACAGGGATTGTGGTTAAAATTGATGGGAAGATGGATGGAGCCAAATACAGGACCATTCTGGAAGAAAACCTGATGGAGTCTGCAAAAGACCTGAGACTGGGAAGGAGATTTGTCTTCCAACAAGACAATGATCCAAAACATAAAGCAAAATCTACAATGGAATGGTTCAAAAATAAACATATCCAGGTGTTAAAATGGCCAAGTCAAAGTCCAGACCTGAATCCAATCGAGAATCTGTGGAAAGAACTGAAAACTGCTGTTCACAAATGCTCTCCATCCAACCTCACTGAGCTCGAGCTGTTTTGCAAGGAGGAATGGGAAAAAATGTCAGTCTCTCGATGTGCAAAACTGATAGAGACGTACCCCAAGCGACTTACAGCTGTAATCGCAGCAAAAGGTGGCGCTAAAAAGTATTAACTTAAGGGGGCTGAATAATTTTGCACGCCCAATTTTTCAGTTTTTGATTTGTTAAAAAAGTTTGAAATATCCAATAAATGTCGTTCCACTTCATGATTGTGTCCCACTTGTTGTTGATTCTTCACAAAAAAATACAGTTTTATATCTTTATGTTTGAAGCCTGAAATGTGGCAAAAGGTCGCAAAGTTCAAGGGGGCCGAATACTTTCGCAAGGCACTGTATATATATATATATATATATATATATATATATATATATATATATATATATATATATATATAAAAAAAAACATTTTTTTTTTACATTCTCAGAACATTAACCATGTGTGTTCGCTTGTTTTGTACTGTTCTGTAGTTTCGACCCAAAGATTCGTCTGACAAACAAAAAACTTTGCATCCTGCAGGCCCAGGCGAATCAACCTTGGCCCTTGAGCAATTTACTCAAAATTGCTACAGAAAAAAAGGAAGAAGATTAAGGAAAGCATAAAGAAGTTTATGAAGAAATACTGTTTTGAGTTAGAAATGTGACACTTGAGAGTACTTAAGCATCGAATACATTGCAAGTTGAGCGATTTTCACAACAGTAGCCGGGCTATAAAAAGTCCATTGTCCTGCTAATAGGAAACATTTGCATGACGGGCTACATTCTTTATTGTAACCACAATGTCACACATTTGTATCTACCTTTCCAATTACTTTTAGAGTTTGGGAATTACAAATGTGCGCATTCTTTTTATTTACATTGTTTTAGTTCGAATGTGCAGACTTTTTTTCTTGAAATTCTTGTTTTATGTAGGATGCTACATTTTTGACCAGTTGCAACTGTAAGTAGGCCTAATTTAAAAAATCATACTTCTATTAGGTTGTTAAGCCTTATAGCCTACCTCAGCCAGTTAAGTTATGTGATATAGTTTGAGGCTTCGAAGAAATAGACTCCAATTAAGCCTTCTTGTTGTTTGTAAAGTCAAATTCAAAATTCAAAAAGGCCCTTGCTGTCACGTTGGTATGAAGAGATTCGGGAGACAGGCGCAGGAATGTGTAATAGGGTTTTTTATTCAGCTCAAATTACGGCATGCTGTGTAAAGGCACGGGGACAAAGACCAAACAAACACGTAACAAAAACACAGGGTTGAAACCCAAACAAAAGAGCGAGGAGTACCTTGAATAAATAACACACGCGCACAATGATTATCACATGGGACGAGACCCGTAATCATCTGTGCAATCCACAAGGGCACGGAAGCCCAAAACATACAGCACAGGTACTCACACGCACCAACTGACACTGTAACAATAATCGACAAGACCATGGAAACCAAAGGGCACATAAATACTATCAGTGGGAATAGGGGACAGGTGTGCTTGATGAAAGTTCCGGAGGGATCTGTGACACTCGCACATCTGAGCTATCTTTTTTTGCAGGTGCATGGCAACACCTGGGTAAGATAAGAAAAAAGAAGAAGGAATCCGCACACTGCTCTTGATCGTATCACTGATCTTTAATAAGCTTTACGTATCGGCCTCAAAGCCTTCCTCAGAGCTTTTGGGAGTTTTGCTAACCCTTATGTAGACCTAGCCACACCCACATGGAGGCGAAGGGAAAAACAAATAAGTGCTACCAAATATAACAATATGCATTAATGCATAAATATTCAAATAGTGTGTACATAAAACATATTAAACTCGTCTGTAAAACCACAATGAGGACATCGACCTACCAAGCAAATTTTCATAAATCATTGGGTACAGTGTAAGAAAAATGTCAGAGTAATCTGAAGTAGGAGCATAATTCATGTTCAAATTTACAACATAACATACATAGGCATTTCATCATTAAGGCCTTTAGGAAATCATGTCTGGAGGGTGAAAATCCCAAAACATTCTCTTTTACTCAAGAGTATTATTAATATCACCTCCCCTGTCTGATATCTGAACTTTCTCTATTCCACAAAATCTAAAAGGTAGAAATGTCATGTTTTAGATCATTAAAATGTACTGCGACTGGATAATCCCTGTCCTTTCTCCTAATTGAACGTTATGTTCACTGATTCTCTGTTTGAGATAATGAGAGGTTTTACCCACATAGCACAGCCCACATGGACATTTAATAATGTAGATAACATGGGTAGTGGAGCACGTAATAATGTCATTTATTTGGAACCGTTTTCCTGCGTGTGGGTGGCAGAAATATTCAAACACATCATATTGTTGCACTGTGCGCAACCTCTGCATTTATAGCTACCATTTGGAAGAGGGTGTAAAAGAGCCTGGCTGATTTTCTTTTGTGGCTGGCAGTTGCTATGGACAAATTTATCGCGTAAATAAAACATGCCAGTGTTTCTTGACCACATCTCCCACTTTCCGCGAGTTCAAAGTATACGTGGTTGGGAACATTACAGAATGTTCTTTAGCTTTAGTGGGTCTTTTTTGTAGCAGTTCGTCTCGTGTTTCCCCCAATGCCAAATTAAGAGCTTCATCCACACATTGTGGAGAATAGCCTCTTCCTAGAAACCTATTGCGCATCTCCACTGCTTTTACTAGATAGTCCTGAAAATGATTTGTGGCAAGTTGGGGGGGGGGGGTGGTTCACACCTAGCTCAAGTTGGGTAGGGGAGGGGGGGTCACACGTAGCGCGGCAATTAGACAAGTCTTTAGTAAAGGTTGAATAGTCTATTGTTCAGCTAATAGCCCATCCTGCTACGCTTGTGAAAACTAATAATAATACTTTTTCCCCTTTCCACGTTCAAGATTCCAATTGATAAAGGGTTTTTAGCCACAATCGGCCCCAACCCCAATTTGGGCACAGTCAATAGCGTGATGGACTTTGGGCAAGAATCTCAAAATCTTTCGTTTTATCTCTCTCTCTGGTCTCCCTACTGCTCTCCAGGTCGCTGAGGCACTACTCCAGCAGGTCTTGTATGTGATTTGTATATGAACTGTACGTCCAATTACAAAAATACCTTGTTCAGTAATCATCACACCATCACAACCATGTCGGCCATCGAGGGCAGCAGTGTCGATCAGATGTAAAAATATCTTCTTATACCACTTGGTCCTTTTCCGAGTACATTCTACAAAGCTGTGTATCATCCACTGCCGCAGCCTTATCCACTGCCCCAATTTTGAGGTTATAGTCAAGCAGACAGTCTGGTTTGATCTTTCTCTCTCCCGTCAGGTGGTCCACCTTCCCTGTGGCCGACCTGGTTACTCTATGGACAGTGAACAGGACACGGATGTCTCGTTTGTCATGTCACTTTACTGCCAGCCGTTACCAGTTCTCCTGGAACTCCACCTCCCCCTCTGCATCTTCCTGCCTCCGAATGCCGGCATCCCCTTCCTGTTCGACCTGACTGTGCCACAGGCCCCTGTGCTGTTGGAGAGCAGATGCTGGAAGAGTGTGGGACTGCTGTACGAATTGTCCACGTACAAGGCGTGTCCCTTGCCGAGATGAGGAGCCAGCATGGTCATCACCCAGACCTGGACACCCCAAGCCCCTCATAATGTTGGATGTCAGTGGTGGACCCTGTGTAAACTATAATGTCCTGGACAAATCCTGTCTTCACGTCGCACATGACAAAGAACCTACCTTTCCATAACATCAGGGACTCATCAATGCATAGGTCCTTGTATGGCACAAAGACCCGACCAAATGCTGATGTCAGGCTGATAAGAACATTTCTTATTTTGTATAACGGGTCATTTAGGTTGCAGTTGCATTGTTGACTAAATGCATCACAGCAGAACTAGGAAGCGGTCTTAGGAAAAGAGGTTGGCAAAGAGGGAGTTGCAAACATAGGATCTGTGCTCCAGTATTCTCTTTGGGAGGTCTTCTTTACTATTCCCATAAGAAGGACATTCACCAGGAAGGTATACATTTGACTAATTGTGGTTGTCACCCATTTAGCGAGTTTCCCCCCCACTCCTGGCTCTCTCTTCTCCTGTAGCTCCAAGGCATAGTGATTGATCTCCTACTATGTCTCCCACCAGCTCCTCTGTCAGAAACAACTTGAAGCACTCTGCCTCAGATGGAAATGGCAAGGGGATTTGCACTCCAGACTGGGACTCATCAAAGCAAACAGCATGGCCAGGAGGGGTGGCGGCCTTCCACTGTCAGTCTGCCTCCTTCACCACCAGCATCTTCAAAGGGACCTCCAGTGGACAAGGGATCCTCAGATTCAGGGTTCTCAATGGCTATAAGGTTGGGGGGTAGCTCCCCACTGTCACTGTCACTGTCAGAATCCGATTCCTGACTTTCATACTCAGACTCATAGTCAGAATGTAAAAGAAATCTCCAGAATTTCCGCATTTGTGAGTTGTCTCCTTTTGAAAGACATTGCTAATGCTACAGCTTATCTCACTAGCTACATACATAAACAACAACACTGAATGGCTCAGAGTGTGAGTGAGAGGTTACGTAATTGACTGCCGGCACGCGCCACTTGTATCAATAAATCCCTATTAGAAAATGTTTTGTGTGGTAATTATTTAGATATTTACTGCTTTATTCACATGTTTTTAAGTACTGGTGACAAAACATGCATTCCGATTCTTGCATAGATTTTAATGGGCATATATTATGTGTGTAAAATACTTTTTTGAAGGTTGTACTGATTATGATGCGCTAAGCTAATGTGTGGAGCCATGTTTGCTGACATACAATGTCTACCGGGTTTCATGTAATCGTCTGTCGGACCAAAGATGTTATATCAAAATGAGGTGAATAAGGGTTCACCCATTTTTCGGGAACTTCCGGAAGTGAATGGTGGGATGTGAACGATTTGTAGACGACACACCCCCTTCAACATGTATACTATAAACTAGAGGTCGACCGATTATGATTTTTCTATACCAATAACGATTATTGGAGGACCCAAAAAAGCAGATTCCGATTAATCGGCCAATTTTTACATTTATTTTTGTAATAATGACAATTACAACAATACTGAATGAACACTTATTTTAACTTAATATATAATACATCAATAAAATCTATTTAGTCTCAAATAAATAATGAAACATGTTCAATTTGGTTTAAATAATTCAAAAACAAAGTGTTGGAGAAGAAAGTAAAAGTGCAATATGTGCCATGTAAAAAAGCTAACGTTTAAGTTAGAACATATGAAAGCTGGTGGTTCCTTTTAACATGAGTCTTCAATATTCCCAGGTAAGAAGTTTTAGGTTGTAGTTATACCTTTTGACTATTGGATGTTCTATAGGGTACTTTAGTATTGTCAACCTAATCTCGGGAGTTGATAGGCTTGAAGTTATAACAGTGCAATGCTTGAAGCACATTGAAGAGCTGCTGGCAAAAGCACGAAAGTGCTGTTTGAATGAATGCTTACGAGCCTACTGCTGCCTACCACCGCTCAGTCAGACTGCTCTATCAAATCATAGACTTAATTATAATGTAATAACACACAGAAATACGAGACTAAGGTCATTAATATGGTCAAATCCGGAAACTATCATGTGATAGTGATCGTACGCTACAGGGACCACTGTAGAATGATCACACTGATGTGTTGGTATGTGTGAAAACGTTAAAGTCCCAAGCTACAATAAATGCTCCATCAGGATATGCTCTTTCTAGTTTGCACAAAGTCCAGTGTAGTTCCTTGAGAGCCGTCGGCTTGAGGGGGGAAATACACGGCCATGACGATAACATGACGATAACCTGACGATAACCGATGACCGAAGAGAACTATTTATCTTATTTGTGTTTACAGTATATGATAGTCTGTGATGCTTCCCCTCCTTCTTACTGTAGCAAGGGAATTCTTTGATGTTGATTCGAAATTAGGGCAATTAATGTTTAGCAGTTGCCTCAAGATTCATACTGCACATTATGACCACCTAGTTATTGTAATTAAATATTTACTAAGTGTGGCATTTGAATTACATTAAGAAGGTTGAAGAAGATATTTTTCATATCTACTAGAGTCATCACAGTATATACAGTAGACTATTGTATTGGATGGAGACGCTACCAGTCAAAACCACTCAAAAACCCAAGAGGGATTTCACACACTTCTAACAGTCTCCAAACTAGCACTGTGATAGCTACAATGACCTCTAGTTGACCTTCAGCTCAGTCAGCTGCCTTCAGCTCCCTCTCTCTTTCTCCCTCTATCTGTCTCTCCCTTCCTCTTTCTCCCTTCCACACCCACTATCTCCCACTTTCTCTCTCTCTCTCTCCATCTCTCCCTTTTTTCTTTCTTTCTCCTCTCTCTTTGCCTCCCCGCCCTCATGCTGTACGGTACACTACAGACCTCACCACCACACTGGCACATACCATAGACATACATACCGGTCCATGTGTCACACACACACTCAGATTTGCTGAGAGCTATCAGTGGAGAAGCTCTTTGCTGGGTCCTGACAAGGCCACACAGTTCACTGCTGATCCAGACTGTCTGACAGCTGCGTGTGTGTGCGCGTGCGTTACTCTCACAAAGACTCTGCTTGTCAGCACTAAAGTCGAGAGGAGTTGGGGCCAACTATGAGTGAGGCAAGGTTGAACTATGGGATGGGGGAAAACTATGGACATAAGAGGGAAAGCTAGGAGGGAGGGAACACTGTGACAGCAGCGCAAACTACTGCAGTATGAGGCATTCTGAATGTATCTGCTTCATCAACTGAACTGACCAGATGTGTTTTACTCTATTCTATTATGTGTTTTACTCTATTCACTATTTCCAGTGAGTTCACTCAGCAGTCAGGGCTTAGGTGCTCTGCCTTGATGTTTGCAATTCCTCTGCTGCATAACCATATGGGCGGCAGGTAGCCTAGTGGTTAGAGCGTTGGGCAAGTAACCAAAAGGTTGCAAGATCAAATCCTAAAGCAGGTAAAAATCTGTCGTTCTGCACCTGAACAAGGCAGTTAACCCACTGTTCCTCGGCTGTCATTGTAAATAAGAATTTGTTCTTAATTAACTGACTTGCCTAGTTAAATAAAGGTAAAGTAAAAAAATGTGTTTCCTGCTGTTCAAAACACAAAGGATGACAATGTGTGTGTCAACAGGCTACGCAGTGGGAACAGATTTGAGCAGCTAAAATACAACTTGCTTTTTCGGTTAATGATGACTGGAAGGATTAAGAAGCATGTTATCCCATTTGAACATCAGCCTTTCAAATAAACAGAGAAATACAATGTGTGGGTTTCGGGGTCCTCTAAGGTGTGTGGTTGTCCCTGCTATTGTGAGAAGCAGTTGGTCAGTCGAAACTGTACATCAGTTCACCACTGTATCGTGGTGTAAAAATAGCACATCCACTTCTATTAATAGACAGCACATCCAAGGTCCTATCAGGAAGCTGACTATCAGCACCATTCTGGGGGCTGTACTGATGCTGAAGGTTGTGTATAGAATCAATATCAACACATAAGTGTGTCAACAACAAAAAACTATGATAAATCAATACCCCCCCCCCCCCCGCCCGCCCCCCAAAGAAGCCAGCAGTAGAACACTCTTCACTGAAAATAGGAAAGATTTCATGATGCCACAGTCAGTGCTGCCATGATATTATTATTTGTTATGCTCATAATGTTGGGTTTGCATGCTGTCAGGTTTCAGTTCTCTGCTCTCTTTCTCTCTCTCTTTCTCTCTCTCTTTCTCTCTCTCTCTCTCGCGCGCGCGCTCTCTCTCGCCCACATAGTGGACCTTTACAGTTCGTTCCTGTGCCTCCAACACCAACTCATCTCATTCGTCATCCAGCTGGAGGCTGCACCCACCCACCTGGACACCAAGGTTGCCCTCATTTGCAAATCTCATCTGCAGAAATTACAGTAGGAAAAACTGCTGCTCTTATAAAGAACAAATATAATAACTAGAGAGCTAGTAGATATAGTGAAACATCCAAGGCAACCAATCCCTTCCCATCTCACCCCAGCTGTTCTGTCTCTGACTGACTCAGAGCATGTGTAGGCTGTAGGAAGCATGTAGGCTGTGCCATTGTATAACACACTGTGAACAGCTTTCCTATTAAGTCTTCCCAAGCTGCAGGAGCTGGCTGGCTGGACAGGTTCAGGGAAAAATACTGTATAATGGGTACAACATGTCTCTAGGCCTGATTAGGATACAATACAACCCTACCTGGCTCTGTGCAGGTTTAGGGTGGAGGGTAAGGTTACAGGTTTAAGGTACCGGTTATAGGGTACACTACCTACAGTACCTAGCTATGTGTAGGTTTAAGGTGGGGGTAGGGTACAGGTTTAGGGTACATGTTTAGGATTCACTACCTACCTGGCTCTGTGCAGTTCTTATCCAGTGTGTCATTGTCTCCGTCCACGGCCATCAGCCTGCGTCCCAGACGGTTTGTTGTGTCAACCAGCCCCTGCTCCAGGACCAGACCATGTCCTATGTTCGAGTTAGAAAAGAGTTAGGAACATTTATTTAAGTGTCACTCCACAATGATACAATAATACAAAATACAGATTTTCTTTCAACCACATTGTGGACCACTCAAATTGAGTTTTAAGGCACTAAAAACAATAATGGTCAAACACGGAGTAGCCCCCCCCCCATCGTGGCATGGACTCCGCATGGTGTCAAAAGCGTTCCACAGGGACACTTACATCTGTAGTCTTGCCCATTTACTCTCTGAATGGCACGCATACACAATCCATGTTTCAATTGTCTCAAGGCTAAAAAAAAACATCCTTCTTGAACCTGTCTCCTCTGCTTCATCTTCACTGATTTGAAGTGGATTTAACAAGTGACCTCAATAAGGGTTCATAGCTTTCACCTGGATTCACCTGGTCAACCTATGTCACGGAAAGAGCGGGTGTTCTTGATGTTTTGTACACTCAGTGTATAACACATTGCATCATCTGTACACATGTGCGTATAAAGAAAAACGTTAAAGAAGCACAGTGGATAAAAGGACAATTAGACACTTGAATAGAAACGTAGGGCTGTTGCTGTGACTGTATTACCGCCACTCCGGCATTCACTCCACATCAAAATGTATATTGCTTGGATAAAACAGTACATCAGCAAAGAAACAGACAGTGAACATGCATTGAAACACTGGGCTTTGCATCTCAAATCCTTATATAGCGAACTACTTTTGACCAGGGCTGATAGTGCACTACTTTTGACCAGAGCCATATCGGATATAGCTGCCATTTGTCTTTGCATGTGGTGACTCTGTCACAGAAATACAAGCGTCGGCCGGATATTCAGCACCATTGAAGCAAGACAGTGATGGAATCGAAATTTGGAAGTTCAGCACCACATGAGAGCGGACAGCGACCGTCTCAGGTGCAGCCACTCTCCACTGGGAGAAGCCTTGGAAATGAATCTAGGTCTGACCAGGAAGTCAAAAGCCTGGAATGTAGTTAGGACTAACCAATGCTATATGGGTGGCAGTCTATAATATTTATTTTATTGTGGTTTAATAGACCTATCAACATGTATATAGACGGATGTGACTGAATATAATGCGACTCATTTGTAAGTAAAAAAAGCCTGATTATAACAGACCAGACAGTGCTATCTCCAGCCCTAACAGTTGCTCGTCTGTGGTGACGCATTTTACATCCTTTTACGTGTGATATCATGTTTGTTATAACCCCTTAAGATCCTTGTTATTCTAATACAATTAGGGAACTCTGCGACATGTTTTATCCAAAGAGATGATGTTCAAATTGATAATGCCCTGTTAAAAGTTTTTTTCAAAAGCTTTGGTGCCATTTTCACAAGTATATGGTGAATTTTCACATTTTCACAGTTGTTTCAAACCTCTTAAGTACATTTTCAATTGACTAAGTATAACACACAATTCACTTTTTCACCACACTTAGTGTTTTATCTAAAAAAATACATGTTTCACATTGCAATACATGTTCATATAAAGTAATTGCTTTTCACAATCCAATACTCACATGACTTTTGATACGATTGTCTTCTCATTTGTTAAAATACATTTGACTATTCCGTAATCCGACTGCTGTTATTCGATAATCACTTAACCGTTTGGTAAACCTGTAGATTTGGAACGGGTTTTGTCTTCAACAGATTTTGAGAACTAGGCCCTAATGTATGTTTGTAAAGTATAAACATATAAAGTATGACATATACTGTAATGTACTATTATGATGATAACTATTTAGATTTTACTTCACAGTATTTTTGAAAGAATTGGATCAGATATGTACTGTGTGTAACAAATGCGTCCCCTACACAGTAAACATGTATCCAAAATGATGTTCCTTTTTGATGGGGGAGGTTCACACTGCTTTACTAAAATTACATTTGCCAATGCAGTACTGTAATATATCCAAAGTGACAGTGTGTGTATGGACAGTGTGTCCATACATCTTGGTATGTGACCCCAGTGCGAATCAAACCCTCAACTCTGGTGTTGCTTGTGCCATGCTCTTACTACCTGAGCCACACAGGACCACGGCAATACAATACTGTCGAATACAATACATGACTACAATACAGGTCGAAGGTGTACCATTGCCATCGCCATGAGCATGTCACCTTCCTTCAGGCCATGTAAGGACATCAATCCAGACCTACTTTACGTCAGGCTTGAATTCACCGTTCCAAAATCTTTTTCACTAGGTGCATGAACAATGAGGATATTTACTGCGATGTCAATGAGAACCAATGGTCAAATGTTCAAGACAGGCTTGATGGAAACTTGTGCCTGCTAAACATCATTTTTCTTTAATTGAATGGGTTTAATTTGATTACAGTACACCTCTGTTGTAATATCTAGTTAATACATTTCTGTTTTTGCATCAATGATTGTGAAAGATGACTTCAATGATTACACCTTTGATCACACAGAAATTATGGAAATGACATGTTCTGTAAATGTTGCTGAGAATTGTAAGGGTATTGCCTTCATGTGAAAACAGTGTAATGTGCTGTAATTTACAGTAATGTAACATATTACATTCAAAGGACAATTTTGAAACATGTATCTTGCATGGCTATTGGATTAACTGGTTGTTAAAATATCATTCTGTTAAAAAAAATCTATGTTCTCATGGTATTTCACAGTAAACTTATATTTGTGATCAATGATTGTGTGGTGAAAGATGTCTCCAAACAACACGAATGCACAACGAAAGGTTTTGAATGTCAGCCTTGCTGCATTATAAGTGTTACCAGTTTGGAGTTTGGAGAATTCACCAGATACTTGTGAAAATAACACCAAAGCGATTGAAAAAAAAGAGTGGTATGTTCAAACAGGGACAACAGACTACATAGGCATCTTTAATGGCATGATATAAACAGGTCTTATGATACAGAGAGCTGAGCCCTAAGGCAAGTGGGTAAACTGAAATGGTAGCCTAGGGGAGAATTTACCAAACAGTCCTGGGACTTATTGCGTGTGTGTGTGTGTGTGTGTGTGTGTGTGTGTGTGTAGAGAAAGTTACAGAGATTAACATATTTCAGGACTCAGAAGTCCAGTGTATGTGTGTGTAGAGAAAATTACAGAGATTAATATATTTCAGTCCACTGTATGTGTGTGGTTCATTAAAGCTCCACATACCAGTTGTGAACTAATCTGGTCTGGAGAAGTGAGGGATAATTCATATCAAAGGCAAGCCAGCATCAAATATGAACAGTTTCAGAAATACATGCCCTCGTACTTTTTGTGCAGTCCGGAGTTGCCAGGTGCTAATTGCCAGTTTACATGTGATTCCTCCATATTGGAGGTAGAAAACTATTTATTTGGCTTGTCCTGTAATAAATAGCTGATTCAAACCCCAGTCTTGACCGTTCTCCTCTCCCCCTATCTTTCAATTGTTTACATAATTTTGTAACATTGATGTAACAACTTCCTCAGGGATCAAGACCAACAGAGTAACACTTTGACAGCTGAGTGACCTCTCCTGAAACAATAATTCAATGACTGGTCATAGTTCATATATTTTGTGTCCTGGTGCATAAAAGTATAGATTTAGGTTTAATGGGTCATTTTTGTTCAGCTCTTACACATCATTTATGGCACCAAATTGGTAAACGTACAGTCATGTGCTGTACAAAAAAATGAACAGGTTTTGTGATATTGACGTAGGCTGTTGTTCTCTGTCTCTTCAGTCTTCAGAGAGAGATGTAGTACAGTTCAATTAATACAGCGAGGTCATTTTTTGTCTGTACTGGTTGAAACCGACGTGGTTGTCCACAAAACCACGCAGCCGGCGCGCAACACTGTCTACCTCCAGCGCCCCCCAACAACTCCCCTAGGCCACCGCGACAGAGACAGCAACATGTCCAAGAAATCAATAGAAAACGAAAACAAACATGTTTTGGGCGTCTTAAATAAGTGGATATTTGGTGTAAATCATGAGTGATTGAGAATGACCTGTGACTCACATTATATTCCAGAACATATTGCCTACGTTTTGCATAGGCCTATACTGCGGCACATACCGTAAACTTCATGCACGAACATACGAAACACTCACACACACACATGCGCATACACGCATACATACCCTGCGATTACCTATTCACGTGAGTCAGCCAGGCCATATATAGGCTATAGCCTATACGTCCCTTATTTGTCTGCCTATATCTGAGTTTTCCAGATGCAGGTGGAGTAAACAAATTCTCCAAACAGAATAGACATGTGTACTGCCTGCCTGCCTGCCTGGCCAGTTGAAATCCTGAGCGCTGTAATCTCGTTCCGCCTACATCTTTTTTTATTTTTTTTGAGAATGTAAGAAAACACGCACGCCACAAATACCAATCACCATCCCGAACCATGTGTATTATTACAGCGTCCCTATGCCGAGTTTCTAGTGGATTGATCAGAGGCGGGCAAGAAGACCTTCACATACATCATTTTAAACAGCAGTGTCATATATTTATTAGTTACGAGATATTTGTTGTACACCAACGAGGTGCATGTCAACTGTGCACAATCACAACATTGAATTCATTTTTAGTTCCATATAATCCCGTAATTATATACGCGTTCCTCCCCGGGCAACCCTGGGATGCCTCGGCTCTCCGGCTCTTCTCGTAGCCTACTCACCTGTTTTTGTGAGCAGGGCGGACATGCACCACGTCAAAGATAAAATACTGCAGATAAAACAGACTTGAACGAAAAGCATCTGTCTTCTCTTGCGAACTTTGAAGATTTGAGCTATGACGCTCTTTTTCGACATGGTGCAGTTCTGCTCAGGTAACGGCTCCATGGCTGTACAGTATGCGGGGACAGCGGGCATCGTGCTCGTCCTCCTCCCTCTCCCTGCAGATAGTGACCCACTCAGCGCCGTGCCGCAGATTGTTCGGACAGCAGGAATCGCCCGAGTGTCGTTTCACACAACGAAGGGTCAGGATGCCGTCCCTGTTTCAAATGACGGAAGGGCAGATCCTCGACAGAGGCAGCAGAACGAACAGCTCGCGTGTGTCTCTGAAAGCCGCTTGTGAGAATTGTGTCCTGGCGAAAATGCTGTTGTAGTTTAATTTAAAAAAAAATAGGCTACGCAATCTGCAAATGTTCCATTATTATAGAATGTAGGTCTAAGGAGGCTAAAGCATATGTGTTTATTATCAAAATAACACAATTTGTCAAGCAGCCTAAAGCTCTGTGCCAGTTGGCATCTTCAAAAGCCACCGAAAGCACCTTTATGTGTCCAGTGTGTCACAATAAGGTAGATTTAGTGGCGTTGAAAATAGGTCATTCTCCGATATTGTTCCATTTGCTTGATGTTGTCTCCCACTCCCAAAAATACTCGGGGGCGAAAACATTTTCTGCAAAAATATTAGCTAATCTCACACTTCCATCCCACCACAGAGCGCACTCCCCCACATGCAGCTGCAACTTCTACATGTGAGTGATGCTTGACACGTGACACACGGCAGCGAACGACCTCTCTCCCCCATGGTACCACCATGCTGGCTGCCTGCCTGTACCGTGCATTCGGAAAGTATTCAGACCCCTTCCCCATGTCCACATTTTGTTACGTTACAGCCTTATTCTAAAAATGATTTTTTTTATTTATTTCATGAGTCTACACATAATACTCCATGACAAAGCAAAAACAGGTTTTTGTAAATGTATTATAAAAAATAACAATAATACCTTATTTACATAAGCATTCAGACCCTTTGCTATGAGACTCCAAATTGAGCTCAGGTGCATCCTGTTTCATTGATCATCCTTGAGAAGTTTCTACAACTTGATTGGAGTCCACCTGTGGTAAATTCAATTGATTGGACATGATTTGGAAAGGCACACACCTGTCTACACAAGGTACCACAATTGACAGTGCATGTCAGAGCAAAAACCAAGCCTTGAGGTCAAAGGAATTGTCTGTAGAGCTCCGAGACAGGATTGTGTCGAGGCACAGATCTGGGGAAGGGTACCAAAGCATTTCTGCAGCATTGAAGGTCCCCAAGAACACAGTGACCTCCATCATTCGAAAATGGAAGAAGTTTGAAACCACCAAGACTCTTCATAGAGCTGGACGCCCGGCCAAACTGAGCAATCAGGGGAGAAGGGCCTTGGTCAGAGGGGTGACCAGGAACCTGATGATCACTCTGACAGAGCTTCCAGAAGAACAACCATCTCTGCAGCACTTCACCAATCAGGCCTTTATGGTAGAGTGGCCAGATGGAAGCCACTCCTCAGTAAAAGGCACATGACAGCCAGCTTGGAGTTTCCCAAAAGGCAAACAAGAACAAGAAACAAGATTCTCTGGTCTGATGAAACCAAAATGTAACTCTTGACCTGAATGCCAAGCGTCATGTCTGGAGGAAACCTGGCATCATCCCTACAGGGAAGCATGGTGGTGGCAGCATCATGCTGTGAGGATGTTTTGTCAGGGACTGGGAGAATAGTCAGGATCGAGGGAAAGAGGAACGGAGCAAAGTACAGAGAGATCCCTGATGAAAATCTGCTCTATAGCGCTCAGGACCTCAGACTGGCGCAAAGGTTCACCTTCCAACAGGGCAACGACCCTAAGCACACAGCCAAGCCGTGGAGTGGCTTACGGACAAGTCTCTGAATATCCTTGAGTGGCCCAGCCAGAGCCCGGACTTGAACCCCATTTCTGGAGAGACCTGAAAATAGTTGTGCGGCAACGCTCCCCATCCAACCTGACAGAGCTTGAGAGGATCTGCAGAAAAGAATGGGAGAAACTCCCCAAATACAGGTGTGCCAAGCTTGTAGCGTCATACCCAAGATGTCTGGAAAGCTGTAATCGCTGCCAAAGGTGCTTCAAGAGTACTGAGGAAAAGTTCTGAATACTTTTGTAAATGTGATATTGAAGTATTTTTAATTGGACAAAAATGATTAAAAAAAACAGTTTTTCCTTTGTCATTATGAGGTATTGTGTGTAGATTGATGAGTGGAAAAAAAATATTTAATACATTTTAGAATATGGCTGTAACGTAATAAAATTAGTTTCCGAATGCACTGTATCTACTAGTCTACTCTATCCATCCTACCTGGTGCGGAACATAATTGCAGAGAGGCACGTAAATTAGTATGCTGACAAATTAGTAGGCCGACATGCAAGTTAGAAGGCCAACATTAATTCATGTTCAATGAATCACGTTTGTGTTTTCTAGTGTTATGTCTTAATTGAGTCACATTATTTTGGGCTATTGTAACATGGGTTAAGCAACTTTTTCCTTTTTTGGTGACAATTGCAAATATTTGAACAACATTGTTTAAAAATAATATTTCAGCTTTATTTAACCAGGTAGGCCAGTTGAGAACCAGTTCTCATTTACAACTGGGACCTGGTCAAGATAAAGCAAAGCAGTGTGACAAAAACAACAACACAGAGCTACACATGGGATAAACAAACATACAGTTAATAACACAA
The DNA here is from genome assembly GCF_057628025.1 of Oncorhynchus mykiss. NCBI lineage: Eukaryota > Metazoa > Chordata > Actinopteri > Salmoniformes > Salmonidae > Oncorhynchus > Oncorhynchus mykiss. The sequence continues at coordinate 45,181,955 of NC_143040.1, read as the reverse complement.
TAGAAAAATCTATATACAGTGTGTGCAAATGTAGTAAGATTAGGAAGGTAAGGCAATAAAAAGGCCATAGTGGTGAAATAATTAAAATGTTGCATTAACACTGGAGTGCTAGATTTGCAGATGATGATGTGCAAGTAGAGATACTGGGGTGCAATAGAGCAAAAAAATTGATAACAATAAGGGGATGAGGTAGTTGGGTGTGCTATTTACAAATGGGCTGTGTACAGGTACAGTGATCGGTAAGCTGCTCTGACAGCTGATGCTTGAAGTTAGTGAGGGAGATATGTCTCCAGCTTCAGTGGTTTACTGTATCATAATACAGTAATTTATGTATTATGATTACAGAAATTATTTACACTTTACATTATTTGTGGTCCTCAATAAACATTTACAGAATCCTGTAACAAATATCAGTAACCATCGACATTATCAATAACCATAGACAGAAGAAACCCTAACGATGAGTACTAAATAAAATACTTGATACACTGTAGGCTACATAATAAGTACAATAAAATAGGCTACACAATAATAACAAAACTCTGGTCTAAATGTAAACATGGCAGCATTAACTCTTGCTTATCAAGAGTACCATCATGCCAGATGCCTTACCTAAATACATCTCACCTACACCCAAGGCTAGCCTTGTTTTAAAGATATTACAAAGATATTTAAATTATTTCAGGATATGTCTTAACTCCCCAAGCACCCCAGCAAGCATTCTACTATGCATCCTTTATAAGTAATTTATGTTCTGTGTTCCATGTTTTATGAAGGAGTGGGCTGCTAATGAGGCATATGAGTGCTCTAAAATGGTAATATAGGCCAATATTCCACCTAGTAGGCACATAAAATACAGTGAGCAAGTCAATTTAAGTGTATGTAAGAGATCCCCACAGGAATTAAACCCACAACCTTGGTGCTACTCTTATACCAACTGAGCCACACAGACTGGCGCAGTAGGGTGGGTCAGTTCTACACTGCCAGCCAGTGTTGCTACTGCCAGACGACAGAAACACAAAGGAGTAAGTGTGGTTTTTTTTCTCTCTCTCTCTCTCTCTCTCTCTCTCTCTCTCTCTCGCTCTCTCTCTCTCTCTCTCTCTCTCTCTCTCTCTCTCTCTCCCTCGCTCCCTCGCTCCCTCTCTCTCTCTCTCTCTCTCTCTCTCTCTCTCTCTCTCTCTGGGTAGCACATCACATGATGTCAGAGAGCTAGGGCTTTGTCTGGCCCAGACTCGGATGACTGGCCTCCTGATTGTGGTCACCACTGAGAGGCACATGTGCGTACCGATAGGACACATGGGGAGTGAGTACCTCCGTTTTGTACAGACAGAAATGTGGTCGAATGCAGAAACCAAACAACAAAGTTTAAATCAAGCCTCTGAACTTCAACATATCAACATATCCCCAAGCAACTGGGAGAGTGTGGGTGATTAGAACCAATCCATTTTTAAAACAGTGCAGCGATACCCACGCATAGTAATCTTCAAATTATGGAACGATTAGGCCACAGTCAACATTCTGAAGGTAGAAGGGGGAAAGAAGATTCAAATTCAAGGCCAGACCATGTGATTTATCCAGGACCTGCTAAGCTGAGAAAGAAACATAAGGAATCAGACATTCACTGGATGAAAATGGGATCAAATCTCAACTCCGCTTCCCGGCAGTGTTGTGGGTCTGGAAGGGAATGCAAAGGATGGAATTCACAAGTGCCGATGAAGCCTTAATCAAGCTGCAAGAAACCTTTCCAGTCGAAGGCCTACGAACATTATGCATAATGGAGACCTCCGCGGACAAAGGGAAGTTCCCTGCTCTGAGAAGAGGACAGAATGGGAAAAACCAATGAATGCACTGTATGCTAAATGTGCACTGTAAGCTACATGCCTACATACCTTATCTAAGTTGTGACAATATTATTTTCCCTCCCCCCAATACAATCGATATTCTACTTTCCCCAAGTAACTGTTGTTTTCTATGAAGTAACCATAGAAGTAGCCGATGCCAATGGGCTACATGGACACTGACAAGACAATTCAAAGTGGGAAATATAGCATATGTCAATAACGATTCTACGGACTGGTATGTGTGTAAGAGTGTGTATGTGTGGGTGTGGGTGTGGGGATGTGTGTGTATATGAATGGATATGTGAGGGAGGGTGAATATGAATATGGGTAGGAGGGCGGGTGAGCGGGCGACAATGGGTGTGTGGATGCATAAGGTATTTGTCGTATGTGAATCAATGCAAATCGACAAGCAAGTCAATGTATGGATGCATGTAAATGAGTCTAAGAAGAGGGGAGTGTGGGAAAAGAGAGGAGATTGGGACAAGCCGGGAGGGTATCAGACACTTCCCTGAAGTGTGTGTGGTGGCTCCACTCATCTCACTTCGGTCTTTTGGTGGACCCACTCTCCCCAAGTAGAGCCCCACACGCCACTACAATTTAATTCACAATATATTACAAACTGACCACAGTATTTAAGCGGCAGTCCTTCTCCAATGTATTGACAATGACATAACCCACAGACCTTTGGTACATTAGGAGAGGAGTTGGAGCTTAAAAGCCCTAAGAAGGCATAGCGTCTCAAATTACAAAGAAGAACTTGCATTATGTTGTTTGTGTGCTCTCTGTTAAATGTTTGCTCAGCCTACATGTTCACAAGTTCTATAAATGTAATGTTATATATGTAATGTATACAGTAGCTAAGTATTCCTATGAGGACATCCATATCCATGGAATGTCCCCCACCCTTATATGACATGTCGGCTAACAATGTTTTATCTGGTTATTCAATGAAAGACGGAATAGACAAAGTTAACTTTGATTCTACGCAAGTAAAGGCTAACAAAATCCAACTTATTATATGGAATGTGCACAAACATCATGATTGTAAAAAAATAATAAGGTTCTTGAACATTTAAAGAGATTGTTAGCAGATTTCTGTTTTCCTGTAAGAGTTACACTTCAAAAAAGGAGAAACGGAATATTTGAAGAGGAGCTGGGTTGGAGAGGACTATGCTGCCACCTACTGTAGTAACAGCAGAGGTGTAGGCATCCTGATAAATAAGAATACACCCTTTCCCCCTATATCCAAGCACACAGACCAAGAAGGAAGTTGTCCAATTTTGAATTGTACATTACATGGTGAAACATACACATTTAGTTAATTGTATATATCCCAGGGGCAAATCTGATGTTTTAGATACAATTCAAGCTATATTAGATTAAACATAGACAGGAACTATTATTATAGCAGGGGACCTATATCACACATTCGGCAAGTTAGACAGACATAGCAATAAAAAAGGCAAATTCATTCATTCATTCATTCATTCATTCAAGTTTCCAGAGAGGCTGAAAAATGTTATCTCTAGAAATATTTAGCATACTACTGCTTTTTTAGTAAGAAAATCTATTCAAGAATTGACAAAAAATGTATTTCCCAAAATGCACTCAACAATACGCTGGGTTCTAAAATAGTTATTCTGTATCATGCTTAATTACACCTACAGAAACTAAATTTAGCTACGGAATATGGAGAATGAACAGAGTGAATCTTCAAGAACCAAAATTGATTAAAGACATAAACCAAAAAATAAATACCTTTACCATTACAAGTGTAGACAGAGAAGGACAGAGAAAAGCCGACGCCGACATAATTTGGAATGCTTTTAAGGCATAGATTAGGGGAATTATAATCTCATACTCAACGAAAGTTACATCTGAGTTTAAATGAAATAAAAATAGATCACTATCTTAAAAAAAGCTCATAAAAACATTTTACAATGTAAAGAACAAAATATATTTTCTGAATTTAACCAGGAATAGGAATATTATCTTTTACTTTTAAAGAGAGCCAGCATCTGCGGGTTAAACTCAAATAAAGCATACTATTTAATGGCAAATAAACCTGGAAAACACCTCGAAGCCCTCACAAAACCAATAGACACCCATTTTAAAAGCTATGAATTCTAGAATTAAATAACAGCTGGACTGATCCTACAGCCTTCCTAGACTCAATAACCCTGAAGCAACTATCAGCAGGCAAAGTATAGTCACTAAAAATAGAAATCCCCCAATTCGCATGGAGAAAAATATGGACGGCTTTCCCAACTAATTTTATTCGATATTCTTGGAAAAGGTAGTGCCCCTATTTACTCAAATGACAACACACGTCACTCAATTCAGTGCTTCCACTTTCCATGTATCAAACAGTTATTCAGTTATATATCGAGTTTAATAAATTGTGACAATAAAATAATAACGAAACTCATAAGCAACAGAATGGCAAAGGTCTTACCAGACTTGATATACATATGTACATATACATACAGTGCCTTGCGAAAGTATTCGGCCCCCTTGAACTTTGCAACCTTTTGCCACATTTCAGGCTTCAAACATAAAGATATAAAACTGTATTTTTTTGTGAAGAATCAACAACAAGTGGGACACAATCATGAAGTGGAACGACATTTATTGGATATTTCAAACTTTTTTAACAAATCAAAAACTGAAAAATTGGGTGTGCAAAATTATTCAGCCCCCTTAAATTAATACTTTGTAGCGCCACCTTTTGCTGCGATTACAGCTGTAAGTCGCTTGGGGTATGTCTCTATCAGTTTTGCACATCGAGAGACTGAATTTTTTTCCCATTCCTCCTTGCAAAACAGCTCGAGCTCAGTGAGGTTGGATGGAGAGCATTTGTGAACAGCAGTTTTCAGTTCTTTCCACAGATTCTCGATTGGATTCAGGTCTGGACTTTGACTTGGCCATTCTAACACCTGGATATGTTTATTTTTGAACCATTCCATTGTAGATTTTGCTTTATGTTTTGGATCATTGTCTTGTTGGAAGACAAATCTCTGTCCCAGTCTCAGGTCTTTTGCAGACTACATCAGGTTTTCTTCCAGAATGGTCCTGTATTTGGCTCCATCCATCTTCCCATCAATTTTAACCATCTTCCCTGTCCCTGCTGAAGAAAAGCAGGCCCAAACCATGATGCTGCCACCACCATGTTTGACAGTGGGTATGGTGTGTTCAGGGTGATGAGCTGTGTTGCTTTTACGCCAAACATAACGTTTTGCATTGTTGCCAAAAAGTTCAATTTTGGTTTCATCTGACCAGAGCACCTTCTTCCACATGTTTGGTGTGTCTCCCAGGTGGCTTGTGGCAAACTTTAAACGACACTTTTTATGGATATCTTTAAGAAATGGCTTTCTTCTTGCCACTCTTCCATAAAGGCCAGATTTGTGCAATATACTGATATACTGATTGTTGTCCAATGGACAGAGTCTCCCACCTCAGCTGTAGATCTCTGCAGTTCATCCAGAGTGATCGTGGGCCTCTTGGCTGCATCTCTGATCAGTCTTCTCCTTGTATGAGCTGAAAGTTTAGAGGGACGGCCAGGTCTTGGTAGATTTGCAGTGGTCTGATACTCCTTCCATTTCAATATTATCGCTTGCACAGTGCTCCTTGGGATGTTTAAAGCTTGGGAAATCTTTTTGTATCCAAATCCGGCTTTAAACTTCTTCACAACAGTATCTCGGACCTGCCTGGTGTGTTCCTTGTTCTTCATGATGCTCTCTGCGCTTTTAACGGACCTCTGAGACTATCACAGTGCAGGTGCATTTATACGGAGACTTGATTACACACAGGTGGATTGTATTTATCATCATTAGTCATTTAGGTCAACATTGGATCATTCAGAGATCCTCACTGAACTTCTGGAGAGAGTTTGCTGCACTGAAAGTAAAGGGGCTGAATAATTTTGCACGCCCAATTTTTCAGTTTTTGATTTGTTAAAAAAGTTTGAAATATCCAATAAATGTTGTTCCACTTCATGATTGTGTCCCACTTGTTGTTGATTCTTCACAAAAAAAATACAGTTTTATATCTTTATGTTTGAAGCCTGAAATGTGGCAAAAGGTCGCAAAGTTCAAGGGGGGCGAATACTTTCGCAAGGCACTGTACATATGAATTAAATCGGGTTTATTAAAAATAGACACTTACAAACAAATACAAGAACATAGTTCAGTATAATACAATATGGAAAAAACGAGTAGATTTATCAATAATGGCTGTTGATGCTGAAAAGGCTTTTCAAACTTTGGAAGCCTTCAACTTTCCAGCTAAAATAATACATTTCATAGTAAAATAATACATTTAAAGATCCTTATGCAAAAATATACACACATAATACATTATCTGATAAAATTGCTTTAGAAAGGTTCACAAGACAGGGATATCCTCGCTCCCCTCTCCTGTTTGTGCTGGCAATTGAACCGCTCACAGAAATAATTCGACAGGACCCCAACATAACAGATATCATTATTGGTAAACATGAATATAAACTAAACTTATTTGGCAATGGTCTCTTGATATACCTGACTAATATTGAAAACTCAATGCCAAAGTCAACATTCTGAAGGTACAAGGAGGAAAGGAGATCAAAATTGTTAAGACATTGGATTTATCAAACGCATTATTATCGAAATATTGAAAAAATGTGGGATACAGAGTGAAACAAAATAGACCAATTGAAGCCATATGGCATAAAGTATTACAAGCACTGGAAACATCCAAAGGATGAGAAATGAGAGGAAATGTTATTGTGAGACAGGCAGGATGGGTGTGGACAAGATGGGGAACATGTGGGTCTGAGCAAATGTATGTATGTAAATAATAAGTTGTCTATTGTTTTTGTCTATGTATGTTTTTGGGTTGTCAAATAAGTTAAATAAAATATTAACACAAACGAGTCTCTCTCTCTCTCTCTCTCTCTCTCTCTCTCTCTCTGGGTAGCACATCATGTGATGTCAGAGAGCAAGGGCTTTGTCTGGCCCATGCCTGACCTGGACTCGGATGACTGGTCTCCTGATTGTATTCACCACTGATTCTTTCAACTGAATAAAATGCCACCACTGGTACTGCTATTGTAAAGCAGATAGAATCAGTCAGTGTGTTGTGTGAATGTCTGCATAACCCTCCAAACCCTGTGGTTCATTCAGGTCCTCCTACCCCAGCAGAGTAACATTGTTTTTAGGTTCTTAACTGATTTACAGGTTGTGGAAACATTATATATACACTACCATTCAAAATTTGGGGTCACTTAGAAATGTCCTTGTTTTTGAAAGAAAATATATATTTTTTGTCCATTAAAATAACATCAAATTGATCCAATGGCACGTTGTGTGAACTAATCCAAATTTACCATTTCAAAAGACTAATTGATCATTAGAAAACCCTTTTGCAATTATGTTAGCATAGCTGAAAAGTCTTGTTCTGATTAAAGAAGCAATACAACTTTCTTTAGACTAGTTGTGAATCTGGAGCATCAGCATTTGTGGGTTCGGTTACAGGCTCAAAATGTCCAGAAACAAAGACCTTTCTTCTGAAACTCGTCAGTCTATTCTGGTTCTGAGAAATGAAGGCTATTCCATGTGACAAATTGCCAAGAAACTGAAGATCTCATACAATGTTGTGTACTACTCCCTTCACAGGAGAATAGAAAGAGGAGTGGGAGGCCCCGGTGCACAACTGGGCAAGAGGACAAGTACATTACAGTGTCTAGTTTGAGAAACAGACTCTTCACAAGTCCTCAACTGGCAGCTTCATTAAATAGTTTCAAAACACCAGTCTCAACGTCAACAGTGGAGAGGCGACTCGGGATGTTGGCTTTCTAGGCAGAGTCCTCTGTCCAGTGTCTGTGTTCTTTTGCCCATCTTAATATTTTATTTTTATTGGCCAGTCTGAGATATGTTTTTTTCTTTGCAAATTGTGAGGCGTCTGTTTCTCAAACTAGACACTCTAATGTACTTGTCCTCTTGCTCAATTGTCCTCTTGCTTACTTAAAAAAAAAAACGTTTTAGTAAGTGCAATGTTGGGACGCAAACTCAAAATGGAATACATTTCAACTGTATATCTGACATGGTACAAGTGTCTTCTTTTTTTTTAACCATGTGTGTGAGGTGTATACTTTTTTTTCAAAGTAGATTCCTTTGGTTTCGATTACCCTGTAGGGAGCAATGCAGTGGGAGCAACAAATATAACCATCCACCTCTTTTGTCTTGTCCAGCTCATTTAGCTATCTATGAGGCAAGGAGAATGTGTTTAATATATTCCTCTTATCTAAAGACAAGATGTCTAGAAAAATAAGAGTTGAGAAAAGGTCAGGATACAACCTTAGAAGGATATTGCCACAAGATAGGGAGAATGACATGATGCAGTATACTCTCTATCAAACACATTTACCATTGTTGGTTATCTGAAAGATTCCGTGATTAGCTACAGACTGTACAAACAAGCACATTGAAATGGTTTGATTAAACTTCACATTTGGTTAATTGTAGTATTTCAATCAAACATGATCATCTATAAATGTTTTCCCATTGTCAAAAATACATTTCTGAATGGTTATTTCAGGATCTGTAAAATAATCTGATTCATGCTACTCTTCTCAAAGTAGACGCTTTTAAAATAAGACAAGGCACTACATAATCAGACATAGGAGTGGGCAGTTACTGTATAGTTGTGTAAATAGAAACACTGCCTAAACATTTCTACGCCAGGTTAGACTGAATCCGACCTTTTAGGCTTGACAGGCATCCTGATCACATATCATACAGTATTCAATACTCTCTGTGCACCTCCATGCCTAAATGACTAGTAAGTCAGGCAGTCCAATGCTTTCCAGGGACCATCATTGAATGTGCGATCTGCAATATTTACTGTGGCGCATTGGTCATTTCAATTAAAGTGATCACGTTGACCTCACTGTCAGTCCTTGTAACCATAGTTCCATCTATGAATTTGAGAGTGAGTACATTTTCTCCAATCCCCGTCCCTCAAGCTTAATGGTTTCTTGCTTAAGAAGGATTCTACGAATGCAGGATTGTGGCTTTCAAGGGGACTTCAGGTAACCAATGTCTACGCTGCTGGTCACACTGCCATGCATGTAGAATGTGTTGAGAAGCATTTCTAATTAGGATTTGCCTCCTCTGAATGGCTGCGGTCTAAAGGTAAGCACAGCAGGTTATCTATGCCCTCCCTGGTCCCCTTCATCATGCCTAGTTATATGTGTCATACGATGTGTCAATGAGCCAAGGTCAGAGGAGTCAGGAGTCAGAGGTCAGAGAGTCATAGACTCTGTCCCAAATGGCAACCTATCCCCTAAATGAACTACTTTTGACCAGGGCCCATAGGGTCCATATAGGACACAGCATGGAGTCTTGTGGTTGGAGGGGATGTATTATTCTTTAGACGGTAGCTAGCAGCACAGTGGCTGGTGGTTTTCAAGCTGACTGAGGGTGAGTGGCAGATTGAATACCCTTGGGTACTGACTGACTCCCAACCTTAATTCTGTGTCATCATCATCATATGTCACGGCCATGGTCACATGACAGGTTCATAAATGATTAGGGTTCAAATGTTATTATAAAGACAAGATGGGACTAATTACAAAACCCCTGTCAAAAATATCTGATGGCATTCAATGCAGTTTTGAGATTCAATGCAAATTTCCATTCCTTGAAAAAGTGATATATTGTTAGCTATCTATAACATCTTTATAAGCCTCTTATGAAGCAAAACAGTGGATGCTAGACAGGAGTGTTTTCCACCTTGCCCCAGTGCACCATGGAATGCCTTTCATTCCTCACGTGGACCCAAGGTATGGCAGCAGCTCATGTGAGTAGCGTGAGTTCTCCATGTATGTGAGAGTGTATGAGAGTGGGCGAGGGGAGTGGGTAACTACTGTGTGAGTAACAGCGTGGTATTACAGCTGATGAGGATTTGGGGGAAGGAGGCACCAGTCAGAGCTTTTGCTGAGGCCTTCACCAGAATCAACACTGTATGATGTTGTGGAGATTAATTAACATTGTGTGTGTGTATGTGTGTGTATGTGTGTGTGTATGTGTGTGCATGTGTGTGTATCTGTGTGTGTAAAGTGTGTATGGTACTGTATGTGTGTGGTGGTTTATAATGACGACAGCTAGCACTTCCCGATAATCCATGACTAGCATTGTAAAACTGCTTAACGTGATTTCAAAGACGCTTCTCTTGAACTCACGAGGCTGGGAAAGGCAATCCATTGACCGCTTGGACTGATCCTTAACCACAGCCACTGAAAATCACAAGATGCAATTTCCAATAATCTCTCTCCGCAAATGTCACAGATACAGTATTATCATCAGACAGAACAACACTTGTCGAGTGCATACTGGAGGGAGAGCATTGCTGGCACACACACACGCACACACACACACGCACACACACGCGCACACACACACACACACATACACACACACACACACACACACACACACACACACACACACACACACACACACACACACACACACACACACACACACACACACACACACGCACACACGCACACACACACACTACTCACTGCCAGACTGAGCTGCTTGTTACATTAACATAGGGCAGGTTTCCCCAACTGGTGGCCCAATTTTGTGCAGAGTTTTTGTTGTTAGACATAAAAGACTGTAAAAACACCAGGAAATCAACTCCAAGTGATTCTTATTGAAGAAATCTTTTTCCAAGTATTCCCACGCACAACAGAGAGACACGAGATCACATATGAATATAGCAAGGTTTGAAATGATTATGTTTAAGTCAATCCTTATACCTGTTTTGGCTTCTTCTGGTCAATTTACTGTCTACAAATGATTTGTAATGATGCTACGACCCCACCAACCATCCGCTCAAGGAAAATCTAGTTTATAATCCCTGACATAGGGGCTTCTGTGACAGAGTCAGCATTAGGGACAAAGTAAGAGGATTAGTTGATGGACATTTCTGGCATGCCTGGTCAATTAGAAAAATGAAAATAGTAAAAAAAGGTAGCGCTGCCATGCTGTCACAGACACCCCGCCCCCTCTACACTCTCCCTCTATCTCCCTTACTCACACATACCCAGACAGATATATATATATATGTATACTGTATATATATATATACACAAAGGCACACACACAGATGTGCACACACAGTGAATATTCACTGAAAATATTGGGCATATTTACAGAGAAGATTGTAGTTGTTTTTTTGTAGTGGATTATCTAAAACATTCAAATAAAATAATAATAATAGAATTATATAATAGCTAAAAACATTCCAGCATGACTGCGACGTGGCAACATCTGTTAATCTACCTATACCGCGTCATCATCACTGAATGGATGTTAATCTACCTATACCACATCATCATCACTGAATGAATGCTAATCTACCTATACCACGTCATCATCACTGTATGGATGTTAATCTACCTATACCACGTCAGCATTACTGAATGGATGCTAATCTACCTATACCGCGTCATCATCACTGAATGGATGTTAATCTATCTATACCACGTCAGCATCACTGAATGGATGTTAATCTACCTATACCAAATCAAATCAAATGTATTTATATAGCCCTTCGTACATCAGCTGATATCTCAAAGTGCTGTACAGAAACCCAGCCTAAAACCCCAAACAGCAAGCAATGCAGGTGTAGAAGCACGGTGGCTAGGAAAAACTCCCTAGAAAGGCCAAAACCTAGGAAGAAACCTAGAGAGGAACCAGGCTATGTGGGGTGGCCAGTCCTCTTCTGGCTGTGCCGGGTGGAGATCATAACAGAACATGGCCAAGATGTTCAAATGTTCATAAATGACCAGCATGGTCCAATAATAATAAGGCAGAACAGTTGAAACTGGAGCAGCAGCACGGTCAGGTGGACTGGGGACAGCAAGGAGTCATCATATCAGGTAGTCCTGAGGCATGGTCCTAGGGCTCAGGTCCTCCGACAGAGAGAAAGAAAGAGAGAAAGAGAGAATTAGAGAGAGCACACTTAAATTCACACAGGACACCGAATAGGACAGGAGAAGTACTCCAGATATAACAAACTGACCCTAGCCCCCCGACACATAAACTACTGCAGCATAAATACTGGAGGCTGAGACAGGAGGGGTCAGGAGACACTGTGGCCCCATCCGAGGACACCCCGGACAGGGCCAAACAGGAAGGATATAACCCCACCCACTTTGCCAAAGCACAGCCCCCACACCACTAGAGGGATATCTTCAACCACCAACTTACCATCCGGAGACAAGGCTGAGTATAGCCCACAAAGATCTCCGCCACGGCACAACCCAAGGGGGGGGGCGCCAACCCAGACAGGATGATCACATCAGTGACTCAACCCACTCAGGTGACGCACCCCTCCCAGGGACGGTATGAGAGAGCCCCAGTAAGCCAGTGACTCAGCCCCTGTAATAGGGTTAGAGGCAGAGAATCCCAGTGGAAAGAGGGGAACCGGCCAGGCAGAGACAGCAAGGGCGGTTCGTTGCTCCAGAGCCTTTCTGTTCACCTTCCCACTCCTGGGCCAGACTACACTCAATCATATGACCCACTGAAGAGATGAGTCTTCAGTAAAGACTTAAAGGTTGAGACCGAGTTTGCGTCTCTGACATGGGTCAGACCGTTCCATAAAAATGGAGCTCTATAGGAGAAAGCCCTGCCTCCAGTTGTTTGCTTAGAAATTCTAGGGACAATTAGGAGGCCTGCGTCTTGTGACCGTAGCGTACGTGTAGGTATGTACGGCAGGACCAAATCAGAGAGATAGGTAGGAGCAAGTACCACATCATCATCACTGAATGGATGTTAATCTACCTCTACCACATCATCATCACTGAATGGATGTTAATCTAACTATACTTTTTGCCCGCTTTGAGGACAATACAGTGCCACTGACACGGCCCGCAACTAAAACATGCGGACTCTCCTTCACTGCAGCCGACGTGAGGAAAACATTTAAACGTGTCAAACCTCGCAAGGCTGCAGGCCCAGACGGCATCCCCAGCCGCGCCCTCAGAGCATGCGCAGACCAGCTGGCTGGTGTGTTTACGGACATATTCAATCAATCCCTATCCCAGTCTGTTGTTCCCACATGCTTCAAGAGGGCCACCATTGTTCCTGTTCCCAAGAAAGCTAAGGTAACTGAGCTAAACGACTACCGCCCCGTAGCACTCACTTCCGTCATCATGAAGTGCTTTGAGAGACTAGTCAAGGACCATATCACCTCCACCCTACCTGACACCCTAGACCCACTCCAATTTGCTTACGCCCAAATAGGTCCACAGACGATGCAATCTCAACCACACTGCTCACTGCCCTAACCCATCTGGACAAGAGGAATACCTATGTGAGAATGCTGTTCATCGACTACAGCTCGGCATTTAACACCATAGTGCCCTCCAAGCTCGTCATCAAGCTCGAGACCCTGGGTCTCGACCCCGCCCTGTGCAACTGGGTACTGGACTTCCTGACGGGCCGCCCCCAGGTGGTGAGGGTAGGCAACAACATTTCCACCCCGCTGATCCTCAACACTGGGGCCCCACAAGGGTGCGTTCTGAGCCCTCTCCTCTACTCCCTGTTCACCCACGACTGCGTGGCCACGCACGCCTCCAACTCAATCATCAAGTTTGCGGACGACACAACAGTGGTAGGCTTGATTACCAACAACGACGAGACGGCCTACAGGGAGGAGGTGAGGGCCCTCGGAGTGTGGTGTCAGGAAAATAACCTCGCACTCAACGTCAACAAAACTAAGGAGATGATTGTGGACTTCAGGAAACAGCAGACACCCTATCCACATCGATGGATCGATGGAACAGTAGTGTTGAGGGTAGTAAGTTTTAAGTTCCTCGGCGTACACATCACAGACAAACTGAATTGGTCCACCCACACAGACAGCATCGTGAAGAAGGCGCAGCAGCACCTCTTCAACCTCAGGAGGCTGAAGAAATTTGGCTTGTCACCAAAAGCACTCACAAACTTCTACAGATGCACAATCTAGAGCATCCTGTCGGGCTGTATCACCGCCTGATACGGCAACTGCTCCGCCCACAACCGTAAGGCTCTCCAGAGGGTAGTGAGGTCTGCACAACGCATCACCGGGGGCAAACTACCTGCCCTCCAGGACACCTACACCACCCGATGTCACAGGAAGGCCATAAAGATCACCAAGGACAACAACCACCCGAGCCACTGCCTGTTCACCCCGCTATCATCCAGAAGGCGAGGTCAGTACAGGTGCACCAAAGCTGGGACCGAGAGACTGAAAAACAGCTTCTATCTCAAGGCCATCAGACTGTTAAACAGCCACCACTAACATTGAGTGGCTGCTGCCAACACACTGACTCAACTCCAGCCACTTTAATAATGGGAATTTATGGGAAATGATGTAAAATATATCACTAGCCACTTTAAACAATGCTACCTAATATAATGTTTACATACCCTACATTATTCATCTCATATGTATATGTATATACTGTACTCTATATCATCTACTGCATCTTTATGTAATACATGTATCACTAGCCACTTTAACTATGCCACTTTGTTTACATACTCATCTCACATGTATATACTGCACTCAATACCATCTACTGTATCTTGCCTATGCCGCTCTGTACCATCACTCATTCATATATCTTTATGTACATATTCTTTATCCCCTTACACTTGTGTCTATAAGGTAGTAGTTTTGGAATTGTTAGCTAGATTACTTGTTGATTATTACTGCATTGTCGGAACTAGAAGCACAAGCATTTCGCTACACTCGCATTAACATCTGCTAACCATGTGTATGTGACAAATAAAATTTGATTTGATTTGATTACCACATCATCATCACTGAATGGATGTTAATCTAACTACACCACATCATCATCACTGAATGGATGTTAATCTACCTATACCACATCATCATCACTGAATGGATGTTAATCTACCTATACCACATCATCATCACTGAATGGATGTGACTGAGGTTATGAATTAGTTTTACTGTCAACAGCATAATCAGTCAAATATGGCATACGTGAAAATATATTTAGTAAAAAGATAATGAATGACATAAGTCAAACTAATCCTATAGGGATAACTGCAGACATGTATTACGTGAATGTAGTGCAGAAGATGGAAGTAACTGGAAAGTGGCTATCAGCTAAATTTGACGTGACATTATGGTTTTCTAAAAGATCTCTGTCTCCTCCCAGTGGCTTGTACTGGTCATTTGCGCATGTGCTGCACAGTACCAGATAACGTGACAGTAATTGAACCTTGTTGTCCAGTCCCTTATTCACCCACCTCCAGACATACTGCCATTGACTTTGGTCCATTAAGTTACATGACCAGTTACTGTTAAAAATGATAGATGGAATCTAATTTATTCACTCAGTGTTATTTTTAGTTGATGCAGCTAAGAAACAATTCCTATGAAGAGGAAAGTCTACATAGAGTACCAAGGTTATTATAGCTACAGTTTACTTTTCCCTGAGGGAGTTGAACCCTCAACCTTGCACTCCTCTTACTTACTGAGCCATACCGGGCCAGGTACTGTATCACTAAGCAGACAACTGGAAGTGGGTCGCACATTATTTATCTGCCTCAGCTGGCTGGCTGGGGCTGATAAAAGGTTTTGGTGCCATAGCATTCATCCCATTTACTGAGTCAGTGCTCGCTAAATGGCTTGACCTATAGGTAGGTGTCTTTTCAAAGTGCTGCATTTGGAATCATGCTTTTGTACCCCTTGAAAACATTTATTTGATTGAATCTATCCTCTAGTCTTCATCTGAACCCACAGAGATTTCTGCCTCAAGCAGAAAATAAGAGAAAGGCGCAGCTTTTCGACATTTTCTGCTCGAGGCAGAAATCACTGAGGCAGAAATCACTGTGGGCAGAGAGGATGTGGACAGGTTGAGGTCAAATTCCCTAAGAGGTAAGAATGACAACACCAGGACTTTTAATACTCATGATGATTGTACTGAACAGCCAGACGTCTGTTTTCAAATGATTTATTGTGCTGCAAAGAAACAAACGTAAACAATACAGAAACGTGCAAAAGAATCCGCTGTGCTACGGGAAATTCAGAACCAAGTCTTTATCTATCACTCTTTATGGATCTTGTTTTTGCAATATCATCATTATCAATATCAACATGTTATTTTTTACATAAGCATAAAACAACAGTACTATACAGCCTATAAAGGGGATTGGCAGTTGTGTAAATTAAAGGAGTAAAGGGAAAGAATGGGGACAGAGAGATATCCCTCCCATCTCAAAGGGCTATCTTTATTGGGACAGAGGAACAGGCTCGTCAGGTCGTCAGGCTTTTGTGCGTGGACAAGACAGATCTAGCCTGATCCCAGATCTGTTCGTGTTGTCTAGCTAGCCAACTCATATGGTCGTTATCACACTGCGTGACAATCAAAGTGCATGACAATGACCATAGAAGGTGGCAAGACAGCACAAAGCAGATCTGGGATCAGGCAGGTCCATAGGTGTCCAAAAACCCTGATTAAAGATGAGGAAGCTTGTGATCCTCCAACTTCTCCACCTGCCTAAAGTACAACCTTATTTAAACGCTCTTTGAGACCAACACAACACCAAAACAGTTTCACAATTTCAGCTGCATTATCATTTCATCTCCTATTATGTTCATGTTCAATTACCTTACTCATTAATAAATTATTTCGGTCATTTAACACAATAAATTAAATTGTATTTTTTCTCTCTCTTTCTTTCCAACCATGTTTTTTTTGTGTTTATTTTTGATTTGGCAAGTGATGCTCAAGTATTTACAACAATACTTGGAGGATGCACTGAAAAATACAAAGATTTCACCCTGTAAGACCCATTGTGAATAAGATGCTTATCTTGTAATAGCACTTTACTCAACCAAGAGTTGTAGAGCCATGTCCTGCAACCTACAGCCAAGTCATATAAGAACTCAGCTAGTCAAGGTGACGTGTGTGTACAATAGAACATAATCAAATCAATCACTATTATTCATCACTTCAACGATCTCAATTTATGTGGATTTAAGTGGGGTTTGAATAACGTGGTTTGTGTCCAGATGATAGAGCTGCATAATAGGTTGGAGAATCAAACCAATCAACTGTTCTTTGAAAACATACAGTAGCTGTTGGTTATACAGTAGATTTGAGTATGTTTGTCCTATGTTTGGAGAAAACTTAGAACAAGAGCAAGCTTCAGTTGCAATTACTGTTTTGAAAGTTAAATATTTCTCCCTCTCATCAGAAATCAGGGGCGCAACTTTGGTTTTAGAAGAGGGGGGGGGGGGGGGGGGGGGCATAATTTATTTTGTATTTTTTTATCCAGTTGGATAAACACTCCAAACAGCCTACCCGGCTCAGAGGTATCCACATGGTCCTAAAGCACACAGTTGCCTCGTCTTGTATTACATTCCAATTATAAAATTGGGGAGGGGGGGACAACATTTTTATTTCAGAATGTTGGGGGGGACATGTGAAAGATGCACCCCTGTCAGAAATACTTACCTATGAACAGACATGCAGTGCCTCCATACAGTAACTGATTTGGCTCTGTAGGATTATTACTAGATTCTTGTTTTTACAGTTCTACATTAAACACACTATTATGCAGAGTTTTAAGTTGTGGTTTTGCAGATTAAATATTCAGAAGCAACTGGAACCTAATTTGTAACACTGGATCTCACAGGGCTCAGAAAAAAACTAAGGGCACCTATTTCAAAGAAAAGTATTTGTAAAAAAAAAAAAAAACACCAAGAGGTTATTTTCTATATAAAAGTGCCAAGATGTATGATTCTACGTAAATTTTTGTCAGACAGATTAAGATACACCCAAGACAAACTATCACAAGTCAACTACTACCCCTCCCTTCCTCCATCCCTCCATCCCACCCTCTCTCCCAGAGCTTATGTCCACCCACTTTCCAGTAGTTTTGACATCAGAAGCAAATGAAAGAGAAGAATAAAAGATTGAGAGAGCCTGGTACTGCTCAGCCCAGAACTCACTTGTCATTATATGGTTGGCATTTTGGACATTGCTTCATTCAGGGAAGCAGATTGACACAAATAGATAGGGAACTCACAGACCAATCAAACAAAGCCCTCATGGACATACAATGGGTTTAAAATAAAAAAAAATTGACATCAAATAAATGAGAAAAAAAGATTGACGTTCGTCTTTTTTCCGTCCTGTCTCTATCACTCCTCTTTTTGACTTTTTTTTCAAACAAGCAAGGCAAATGGAATGCTAGTTCTCATCAAGTGTGCCATTATTACATCACATCTCTTTTCTCAATCATAAATACATTCAATAGGAAATGAATGGAGAAATGTACATGTGAAGAAAACAAACCTTGTATGTATGAATGTGTGTTGACACACGTACATACATGCATACACAACATACATACATATATAGTCACACAATATTTTCATCTGTTGCAGTAATATGTACATAAGTGTTCCTATAATGTTTGAAACCATTTTTTTTGTTGTTGCAAAGAATAAAATAACAAAGGTGCTTGGGTAAAACGAGGTGATGCAACAGCCTCCAGAAGAGGAGACTGTTAGTCGCACAGCCAGTAAAACAAAACAAAAGGAAGGAGGAAAAATATCAGAGCTACTTTTACCGTAGCTCATCTTCAGAGACCCCAAGAGTAAAGACATTTGAACATATTCGATGATACCATGTTTCCTTGAATTCTCAGTGTTTCCTAAAAGAGCCAAAGAGTATCTCTATGTGTGTGTGACTCAGTGGAAAACAGACTTACAGAAGCAAAGCAGCACTTATAAAGCATATGCGCAAGTCCTCAAGAAATACACTCGCTTCATCCTGCCTTTATCAACCGGAACCCCTTTATTCTTTATCCAAAATAAAAGACACCATAGTTTGGAGTGAGTGAAAGTCAACTTGTCCTTTGATGTTAAATACATTTAGCCAAATTATGACGGAGATTTGAAAATGAGGAGGAAAATGAGAACATCCAAGAAAAATAAACAGATAATAGAAATCCAAACAACTGACCAGGGAGAACAACAGCCTGGTGACGGAGCGAGTGGCGCTTTTTTCTTTCTGTCCACTTCCTTTCCAACAGGTGACGTTCCACAGGAAAAGAAAAGACAACTAGACAATTTTGACGTTTTCAAAGGAGGGGAGGAAAAGAGGAAGGAAAGAAGGGAGGAATAGTCCAGCTTGAACAGACCTGAGAGAGGTGCTCAGTTGAGTTCTGTCTGTGATGGGGTCTACGGTGTCTGACCTCTCTTTCTTTCCTTCGTTCACTCTCGTTCGTCTGAGTCGCCACATGAAGTCCGGCAGTCGTCAGTCCGTCCTGCCATGGCTTATAGCTCAGCTCAGACAGGCCACAGCGTTCCTCTAGCCTCACTCTCACAGGGTGTGATTTTTATTTGACAGACAGTCAGAGGAGCTTTGGTTCTAAAAGTTCAGTGTTCAACAGAAAACAATAGCTTGGATTATTCGGTTTATCTCTTCAAAGGCCTTTTTCAAGGAAGCAGGAATGCAGGAAAATACCATAGCTTGAAAAATACCCAGTTTGTCCTAATCCCAAAGCTTCATATCTAAGTTTACACACACACACACACACACACACACACACACACACACACACACACACACACACACACGTAACACTCACTGACAATCATTTTTTTTATTATAATAATCTAGGGAAAGTCTAGATTCTGGTTCTCCCATTGTGCCATCATAATCCTAATTCTATTCTATTTTGTTTGGTTTGTTATTAATCTTGAGGACATTGTCAATTGTCTGTCTGTTCTTTTTTTGTTTGGAGTGATCTTTGCTAGTTTGCTAGTGATCTTGTCATCTTATAGGTTTGGTGACATGTCTTTGTCTGTCTGTGGTAAGTCATAGTTGTTCTGACGGTACTGTAGGTAAGGTGCTCTCTCATTCTTTCTCTCTCTCTCTCTGGTTTTGGCTGCTTGCTGACTGCTGAGTACAGGACGCGAGGCGAGGCCAGTCTGTCTCACTGAGTCTGGTAGAAGTTGTCGGCCTGCAGGTTGTTGAAGTTGTTTTGTTTCTGCATGCTGTAGTAACCGCTGTACCTAGAATCAGGGTCGGCGATCCGGAGCATGCGCTGCGAACTGTCCACCTGCACCTTGGTACCTTTCTGGCAGTCCACATACACCAGCTGGTTGTTGAGGCAGGTGGGCTATAGAGGACACACACACATTTAGTTACCTCCACAGTTAACAATCTAGTTAGGCTCAGAGCCTTAGATATCGATTTTATTTGTATATTCATACTATTTTATATTTCTCAGTAAGGCTCTGCTCAGGCTGTATACATAGAGTACTTACTATGTCATTACTATATAGCTAGAAAATGTAATCATTCTATGTAATAGTCATATTTTTTATATATTATTATAATATATATCTATATTCAAAAGTAAAGACATTGATCACGAATCCTTCTCCATAAACTGCTGAGGTGATATTCCCTGGCGTTTTATTCTGTCAACTATATTACAACAACAACCCACAGGCTGCAGTAAAGCAGGACAGAAACCAACCAGGCATACAGTGCATTCAGAAAGTATTCAGACCCCTTGACTTTAAAAAAAAACATTGTGTTGTGTTACAGCCTCTGAAATTGATTAAATAAAACAAATCCTCATCAATCTACACACAATACCCCATAATGACAAAGCGAAAACAGGTTTTTAGAAATGTTGGTGCATTTTTTCAATATAAAAAACAGAAACACCTTATTTACATAAGTATTCAGACCCCGTGCTATGAGACTCCATTGATCATCCTTGAGATGTTTTTCAACTTGATTATAGTCCACCTGTGATAAATTAAATTGATTGGACATGATTTGGAAAGCCACACATCTGTTTATATAAGGTCCCACAGTTGACAGTGCATCTCAGAGCAAAAAACAATCCATGAGGTCGAAGGAATTAGAGCTCAGAGACAGGATTGTGTTGAGGCACAGATCTGGGGAAGGGTACAAAAACATTTCTACAGCATTGAAGGTCCACAAGAACACAGAACATAATTCTTAAATGGAAGAAGTTTGGAACCACCAAGACTCTTCCTAGAGCTGGCTGCCCGGTCAAACTGAGCAATCGGGGGAGAAGGGCCTTGGTCAGTGAGGTGACCAAGAACCCAATGGTCACTCTGACAGAGCTCCAGAGTTCCTCTGTGGAGATGGGAGAACTTTCCAGAAGGACAAACCATCTCTGCAGCACTCCAACAATCAGACATTTATGGTAGAGTGGCCAGACGGAAGCCAGTCCTCAGTAAAAAGCACATGACATGCCACTTGGAGTTTTCCAAAAGGCAACTAAAGGACATTCAGACCATGAGAAACAAGATTCTCTGGTCTGATATGAAACCAAGATTGAACTCTTTGGCCTGATTGCCAAGCGTCACATCTGGAAGAAACCTGGCACCATCCCTACAGTGAAGCATGTTAGTGGCAGCATCATGCTGTTGGGATGTTTTTCAGCGGCAGGGACTGGGAGAATAGTCACAATAGAAAAGTCTATATACAGTATGTGCAAATGTAGTACGATTAGGGATGTAAGGCAATAAATAGGCCGTAGTGGCGAAATAATTACAATTTAGCAATTAAACACTGGAGTGATAGATGTGCAGAAGATGAATGTGCAAGTAGAAATACTGGGGTGCAAAGGAGCAAAAAAACAACAATATGGGGAGGAGGTAGTTGGGTGGGGTATTTACAGATGGACTATGTACAGGTGCAATGATCGGTAAGCTGCTCTGACAGCTGATGCTTAAAGTTAGTGAGGGAGATAAGTCTCCAGCTTCAGTGATTTTTGCAATTCGTTCCAGTTATTGGCAGCAGAGAACTGGAAGGAAAGGCGGCCAAATGAGGAATTGGCTTTGGGGTTGACCAGTGAAATATATCTGCTGGAGCGTGTGCTACGGGTGGGTGCTGCTATGGTGACCAGTGAGCTGAGATAAGGCAGGGCATTACCTAGCAAAGACTTATAGATGACCTGGAGATAGTTGGTTTGGCAACGAATATGGCAAAGGCAAGCCAACGAGAGCATACAGCTTGCAGTGGTGGGTAGTATATGGGGCTTTGGTGACAAAATGAATGGCACTGTGATAGACTACATCCAATTTGCTGAGTAGAGGGTTGGAGGCTATTTTGTAAATGACATCGCCGAAGTCAAGGATCGGTAGGATAGTCAGTTTTACGAGGGAATATTTGGCAGCATGAGTGAAGGATGCTTTGTTGCGAAATAGGAATACGATTCTAGATTTAATTTTGGATTGGAGATGCTTAATGTGAGCCTGGAAGGAGAGTTTACAGTCTAACCAGACACCTAGGTATTTGTAGTTCCACATATTCTAAGTCAGAACCGTCTAGAGTAGTGATGCTAGACGGGTGGGCGGGTGCAGGCAGCGATCGGTTGAAGAGCATGCATTTAGTTTTGCTTGCATTTAAGAGCAGTTGGAGGCCACGGAAGGAGTGTTGTATGGCATTGAAGCTCATCTGGAGGTTTGTTAATGCAGTGCCAAAGAAGGGACAGAAATACAGAATGGTGTCGTCTGCATAGAGGTGGATCAGAGCATCACCAGCAGCAAAAGCGACATCATTTATGTATAAGGAGAAAAGAGTTGGCCCGATAATTGAACCCTGTGGCCTGAAAGCCTTTGCCAGGTTGATGAATATGGCTGCACAGTATTGTCTTTTATCAATGGCGGTATTGTCTTTTATCAATACCTTCTCCGCTATTGTTTAGGACCTTGAGCGTGGCTGAGGTGCACCCATGACCAGCTCGGAAACTAGATTGCATAGCGGAGAAGGTACGGTGCCATTCGAAATGGTCGGTGATCTGTTTGTTCAGTTTGCTTTCGAAGACTTTAGAAAGGCAGGGTAGGATAGATATAGGTCTGTAACAGTTTGGGTCTAGAGCTTTCCAATCTTTAGGGATCTCAGATGATAAGAAAGAGAGGTTGAACAGGCTAGTAATAGGGGTTGCAACAATTGCGGCGGATAATTTTAGAAAGAGAGGGTCCAGATTGTCTAGCCCAGCTGATTTGTAGGGGTAAAGATATATGATATATATATGATATATTAAGATATTTCTATTTTCTATTTTAAAAATTTGCTAAAATGTCTAAAAACCTGTTTTTGCTTTGTCATTATGGGGTATTATGTGTAGATTGATGAGGGAAAAAATCGATTTATTTTTAATCCATTTTAGAATAAGGCTGCAAGTTAAAAAATAAACTTTCCGAATGTACTGTAAATATGGGTAATGTCTCCCCTTACCTTAGTGGGGGTGCGATAGCAGAGCACAGGGATCCACTGCTTCTTCTGGTTGACGTAGAGCAGAGCTGTGATGGTGAAGAGCATCATGACGATGGGCAGTGCCACCCAAGCCACAGAGTGCAGTTTGGTGTCCTCACTGGGAACTGGGGTCTTCCCATCCAGATAGGGCATTTGGAGACTACCAAAGTCCCCTGTGACAAAGGGAACACACAAACATTACGGGACTCAAACTTTTCTTTATCATGAGATGTTGGCATGTTTATATATAATCCTCATACCGTTGGTAGGTGCAGTGTAGGATTTCAGAAAATACTTTTTTATGTCTATGGCTGTTGTAACCTCACGTGGCATGTGTATCAATTCATAACGTAAGTGTTCTAGAAACTAAACAATAATGTGGTATCCTCCCAGCAACACTCCAACAACACTAGACATGCTTTGGCATAGCAGAGTTATGGAGAATTGAATTAGTCCCTAGATTGCAGTTAAAAGGAAAGAGCAGACTCTGCTCCTGGATGAAGAGTTTCATATGGCCGTCTGCAAAAACATTTAGCAGCTACAGCAGCACCAAGGAGACAGACACTCTAGATTCCTCTCCCCCACTGCACCTGCTAATGATGGGGATGTGTCAAGTATATATATGTGTGTGTGTGTGTGTTTGGGTTAACTATCCTTGTGTGGAACAAAAATCCTCATATTCGGACAAGTGGGGACATTTCGCCGGTCCCCACAAGGAAAAGGGCTATTTTAGGCTTAGGGGTTAGGTTTAGAGTTAGGGTTACAATTAGCGTTAGATTTAGGATCACAGGTTAAGTTTAGGGTTAGATGTTAGGGTTAATGTTTGGGTTAAGTTAAGGGTTAGGGAAAATACCATTTTGAATGGGAATCAATTGTTTGGTGTGTGAGTTGGGGAGTAGGGGAGCTTTATTTAGCAGCATGACATACCAGGAAGTGTTTGATTTGAACTCTGACCTCTGAACTGGGGCATGATGTCATTTTCACTGCGTGTGGGCCAGGCAGGCTGGTTCCTGTCTCCATGCTGGTCTGTCTTCTCGATGGGCACGTTGGTGGGGGCTGGTGCGTACATCTCTATGAGGTAACATAATATGGAAACACGTGGTTAGGTAAAGACGAGAGAGAGAGAGAGAGAGAGAGAGAGAGAGAGAGAGAGAGAGAGAGAGAGAGAGCGAAAGAGAGAGCGAAAGAGAGAGAGAGAGAGGGGAATAATAACGAGAAGAGGTATTGAACAGTGAGTGGTGCGTGAGCTGCGGTGAATGAGGGACCTTTGGCTTTTTATTAATTGAGCCTGATTCTGAGAAAAGAGGGGATGTTATGCATTTCATCTCCACCCAATCACATCTAATGTCCCCACGTGTCACTACTCTATTGGTTCCATTAAGTCAGACAAGCTCAATCAAGATTAGATAAATCATTTGAAATGATTTATAATAGTATTTGAACCCAGCTGGTGTGAATTACGGGCAGTGGCGTTCTCCTCAGAGCTCTGCTGTGAGTTTTATAATTACACTACTGCTGCATCTCATCGATCCAGGGCCGAGCAGTGACATAGAGAACAGAGCGGGAGCTATGATCAATGCTATTATCTAGCCATAGCAATGCATGTTAATTCACCACACAGCCCAGTAAAACCCTAATCCCGCCATTCAACTATTAATATCAATGAAGGTGTGTTTGCTGTGGTTGTCCTCCTCAATTACTCAACTCATTACTTAACAGTCAACCAAATAAAAATTTGAGGAACATGGTGTGAATACATAGCAGCATCAATGGGAGGACATCTGCACTCTTTTATAGTCCTTCTTTCAAAGTAGTGAAGGGAATATGCATAAGGGAAAATCAACGAGGTGCTATGCCTTCTAGCAGAGTGGATCTAACCTTCCACAGAGTTGTATTATTTTCCAGAGAAAGCATAGAGCCCCTAGTTGATTATCCCTTTTATACCATGGCTATAATTTAACACATTTACTGCTAGAAATGTTTTCATTTGCATGTAGAAATGTGTTCAACATCCACTGAAGTAGCTAGCAAGTCTAGATAGCTACAGTGGATGCCTTGGTAACCAATCAGACGTTGCTCGTTTAGCTCACCGAATCTTCAGTCCTAGCTTGCTATTATCTAACAATGCCAATAATGCTTTCACTTAGACTTTTGCTTTCAAAAGCAGCTCAAATATAGAACAAGTAAGAATGAACTATAGCCTTTGAATTCTACTGTGCTGATACCGTGTGTTGTAGGGAAATAATGCATGCTCTAGAATGCCTTTCAAGCCAATCAGAAATGAGTATTCAACAACGCTATGATATTAATAGCATTATAAACTGTGTGGTTCGAGCCCTAAATGCTGATTGTCTGAAAGCTGTGGTATATCAGACCGTATACCACAGGCATGACGAAACATTTATTTTTACTGCTCTAATTACGTTGGTAACCAGTTTATAATAACAATAAGGCACCTTGGGGGTTTGTGGTATATGGCCAATATGGCCTTATTGCTTAAGTAATATTGATGACCAGACAATTCATATTTTGCAAGGGAGTGTGAACACGTGTGTGTGTGTGTGTGTGTGTGTGTGTGTGTGTGTGCGCGTGTGTACTGTATGTTTGAGGGGGAAGGAATTCATTAGAGGCAATGAGAGTGAACGGCAACAAATACACACGCACGCACACATGCATGCGCGTGCACACACACACACACACACACACACACACACACACACACACACACACACCTGAACACATGGGGCAGCAGCTGCCCTCCACTATGGTGGGTTGGTGGCAAGGCAAGGCGGGGCAGCTGACAGTAGAGCAGAGGGTCTGTCCCTGAAGGCAGTAGCAGTGTGTACAGCTGTCTATGTCCCAGCGCTCCTCGTCTGCATATGTCTTCCCATTGAAGTGGCACACGGCTCGCGGTGTGGCATCTGTCAGGAGACACGGGAGAAGATCAAATAGGATCAACCTTGGGGACAGGTAAACATATGGAAGATACTCATTCAGTAAACACGCAAACACAGACACACATGCAGACACACATACACACACAGACATGCACACGTACATGCACGTACGCATGCACGCCAGCACACACGTTCATTTTACCATCCTTGTGGGGGCCAAACAATTTGTTCCCATTTAAAATCCTATTAAAACCCTAACCCTTAGCCTAACCCTAACCCTAACCTTAACGCCTAACCCTAATTCCTAACTCTAATTGTAACCCTAACCCTAATTGTAACCATAACCCTAAACCTAACCACTAAGCCTAAAATAGCCTTTTCCCTTGTGGGTACCTGCGAAATGCCCCACTTGTCAGACTTTTCCTTGTGATGACTTCTGGTCCCCACAAGGATAGTAAAACCTGCTTACTCTGCTTATCTCCCCACATTGTCTATAGTATAGGTAGGTCCAATTATCTGTGTGTGTGTCGCTGCAAGTCTGTGTGCAGCATACCGAGGCAATAGGGGCAGCACTGTCCTTTGCGTAGCACGGGCCTGGCACAGCCAACAGGTGGGCAGGACTCTGAGAAGCAGCTGATCTGACCGTCCAGACACACACAGCTGGAGCAGGTGTTGGGCTTCCAGGACTCTGCGGCCAGGAAGATGTCTCCCTCCTCGTTCCTGCAGTAGCTGGGCATGCTGTCATTACTGGGAGATTGGGGAGTGATGGGCTCGTCTATAGAGGAGAAAGGGAGAAACACACAGTCAGGATCAACTGACTGCACTCAGTCAGGTATACTTTCAAAGATGTGTTCTTTAGATGTGACTGTAGCTCTTGGAAGCCAACAGAGCACCTAAGAACTGGTTCATCTGACAAGAATACATGGGTTGGATTCCAGGGCTTAAAATATTGATGACATTCAAACGGTAGAATGTTCATCTTTGCGTCTTTGGTATGTTCAGCTAAAACATCTCAAACAAACAGCTTAAAGATGCAATATGTAACTTTTTGGGCGACCCGACCAAATTCACATAGAAATGTGAGTTATAGATATGTCAGTCTCATTGAAAGCAAGTCTAAGAAGTGTTAAATCTATTCTATGTGCACTATTTCTATACTACAATATTTGTGGTTATGGAAAATATATTTCTCAGTGGTTTAGATGGTACAATGATTCTCTACACTATACTTGCTTGTTTTGTCGCAAACTGAAATTGGGTGAAGTATTCGAATTTTAGCAACCAGAAAATACGGAGCGATTTCTGCACAGTACATCTTTAAGAGATGGAAACAAACAAAAATATCCATGTGAGAGTTGAGTTGGTGGCCTTCCAGGCATCTCTGTGCTGTTACACTGTTTTACTCTGACAGAGGCCCAAAGCACCCCTGTCTGTTTCATGTTTGGTTTGGTAAGTCTCCATTTTCTCATGCACTATTCATGTCTCGAGCTCCATAACTTATGCATTATGCACATTCTTTTCATTCGTTCTCTCTACAGTTTGATTCTGGACTATTTTCTCTCCCTCCCTCCCTCCCTCCCTCCCTCCCTCCCTCCCTCCCTCCCTCCCTCCCTCCCTCCCTCCCTCCCTCCCTCCCTCCCTCCCTCCCTCCCTCCCTCCCTCCCTCCTCTCTCTCTCTCTCTCTGTCTCTCTCTCCCCTCTCTCTCTCTCTCCCCTCTGTGTCCTCCTCAACGAGCCATATTGTTGTATTGGAAATAGAGCCAAGGCAAATAGTAAACATTACAATAGCATCTCTCTCAATGCCAGGTCTTTGCAGCTATAATTTACTTTAGGACCTCAGCTCAGTTAAGACTATCTTGAGACACTTTCCCCCTTCACATTCATCTCTACTTTATATATATATTTATATATATATATACGGCTTAGGGCTTAGGCTGCGTTTAAGCATAATGATAAGGCTGCCGTTATAACATAATATTATAGTTGCCCCACAGACTCAGATACTGGATATAGAAAGACCCATAGTGTTTAGAAGCCAACTTGAATAACCAACGGCTACTCAAATTCACCTGGGCAGTGAGGGCAGCAGGAGTCTTGCGTTCTGATTGGGCTCTGGCAGAGCAAGGGCGGGCACACCTCTGTCTCACACAGGACACGCCCACTGTGACAGGTGCACTGGGTGCAGGCGTCGATGTTCCACGTCTCCCCCTCCACAAAGTACTCTCCCCCCGGGGCCAGGCACACTGACGAGTCCCCCAGGTCTGGCTTGTGGGAGCTAGGCTCATCTGAGGGAGGAGAACAGAAGGGTGAGCACAGGGTCAAAGGTGAAACAGCTTTTTCATTAGTATGTACTGTATTATCAACAGTATCACCATGAAACAATGAAGAAGATGGGAAAATCGGCAATATCTTTTCAGAAGAATTTCAGCTTTAAGATGGTTTCAAGTATACACACCAACCATTATTTCTAAGAATAGCTTACTACAAGTGCACAGTTGTTTCCTTATTTCATTAGGTTGTTTTAGGTTTCCTTACCTGGGCAGGATGGGCAGCACTGTCCAGTCCGTATGGCAGGGCTGTCGCAGGCTGGCACGGGGCACGAGATGAGGGTACACATCTCCCTGCCACTGTGGCAGTAACAGTCCCGGCAGCCATCGTGCCAGTTCTCCCCATTCTCGTGCCGTCTTCCATCCATGGACAGACATGAGCCCTTTTTCACTGATGGGGCGACTGATGAGGAGCTCTGGTCTGGAAGAGGACACGTTTTAGAGATACAACTACCAGCACAATCCTAACCCGAACACTGTAAAGTACATTCTTAGAAAAAAGGTGCTATCTAGAACCTGTCCCCATAGGAGAACCCTTTGAAGAACCTTTAATGATTCCCTTTTTTCTAAGAGTGTACAGTGTTAGGCGGACCAATCACTGACTGGTTTACAGGATCAGGGGCCAACCAGGAACAAATCATTGTCAGGGAGAGAAAAAAAAACACCTTGATTAAAATCCTGTCTGAGATTCTGAGCCATACAGGGACGGATGGCTCAAAAGAAAGACAGATTTAAATGTTTTTCTCATTAAAAGAGATATGTTTTGAACCCTCATTCATTAATATTTGACAGGGAGTTCATTATTTAGTGCAAATCACAGCAGAACACAAGATAAGTATCAATAATAGATCTGTGTGGAGGAGATGACCCCCAGCCTGCCACCTGGTCACACCAAAGATGTAACAATACTGTATGTCTCAAATGGCACCCTATTCCCTATATAGTGTATTACTTTTGACCAGAGCCCATCAAAAGTAGTATACTATTAAGGGAATAGGGTGCCTTTCATGACACATCCTTAGTCATATTCTATATCCTCAACATCCATCACAACAAAAGTTTGGTTCTTTCTGATGGTGAAGGTAGTTGACTATGATGCAAACAAAAATAATAACCAGATGGCAGCAAGAGACTACTCCAGACAACTCTCTATAGGTGTAATATGTGAAAGAAGAAAACACTGACAGCAGAATAGTTATAAAGTTTAGGTACTGGTAGTGGTTCTCCAAGTCTGACAGGGGAAAGAGAGGAGAGAGTTTGGAGAACTTTTGTATTTTAATTAGCAGCATCTAAATGATGAACGCAAAAGTATCAGAGGTTATCAATAGATGGCACTCACCTCTGCACTGGCACTTCAGGCAGCCCAACTCGTCCTGCTGGAAGCCCATTGGACAGGGTTTGTCACAAGGTAACTCTGGACACTTCTTACAGCGGCAGATATCACAACCGTGCTTGTTCTTTCTGATGGGAGTAGAGGAGAGAGAGGTTAACATCACTTATTCACAAGGTTGGAAAATATAGGTCCTAATTTATATAGTATATGCTACAGTATCTGAAACGGAGAGCCTATAAAATCCACCTTTGCTGAGTGGGACGGCCCATATCCACTAGGGATGATGTCAGTTGATATAACAACAAAGGCCATTCATTTTCATTGGAAGAAAAGCGATGAGAAGCGAAGTGTCTGGGGGAACGTTGGACGATGCGAAAATGGCGAGGGAGCGTGAACAGGGCGAAAGCTGAATTTTATGCAAATACTCAGCGATATCGCAGCGCAATACACCAATCGAAGCTCACTATAGCCTCTAGCCCCTGCTAGATTGGCTGTTGATACCTAGCACTACCTAGCATGCTGTTGGCTTGCTAGCAACCACATGACGAGCCACTCTGGATGAAGCTAGCGTGGCTATGCGAAGCATCACTGGTTATAGATCACAACCGTGAGGGTGGCCAAAACGGCCATCACGGTGGGTGTTGCAGTGAGGAGGCAGAAAGGACATCCGTTTTTCTGCCAAAGGTTTGGGCTTTTATAGGCAATGTTGACAATAAATAGGCGCCAAAAGTGCTTAACATACGTACAAAGAGCAACAATAGGAAGAAGAGCAACATAAGTCACTGCACTGACCTTACCCAAGCCTCAATAATGCCTGAGAGCAATTTGCATGAGCTGCGGCAAGTAGGCCTACAGTATAGTCTGACTCCCTCCAAAACAGGATATGAAAGGTTTAAGAATACATTGTACCCACAATGCATTTCATCATGGAACATATTGTACCATTTCACACTTCACTCCTCCCCCGGGAAAATCAACATGTTTGCATGAACCACAACACAGTTGAGCTCTTGAACACCCTTCCATTTGCCTGTCACAATCTCCGACCAGGAAACATGAAAGTCCCCTGTACAATTAGCCTGCGAGGACAAATAAAGTAAGCATTTACATGCCTTTAGCTTAACTTTATTGTTAATGATCATTAGTGATCACTTTGTAGTTATACTTTTAGTCAACAAACGCAGCTCAGTATTCAACACCATTTTCCCCTCCAAGCTCATCACCAAGCTTAGGAGCCTGGGACTAAACACCTCCCTCTGCAACCTGATCCTGGCCTTCCTGACGGGCTGCCCCAGGCGGTGAGAGTAGGCAACAACACATCCTTCATGCTGACCATCAACAGGACCCTGAACAGTTTCTACCCCCTCAAGGGTAGAAACTGGGGTGGCAGGTAGCCTAGGGGTTAGAGCGTTGGACTGGTAACCAAAAGGTTGCAAGTTCGAATTCCCGAGCTGGCAAGGTGCAAATCTGCCCCTGAACAGGCAGTTAACCCACTGTTCCTAGGCTGTCATTAAAAGTAAGAATTTGTTCTTAACTGACTTGCCTCGTTAAATAAAGGTAAAATATATATATTTTTTAAAGGGTGTCCCCTCCTGTACTCCCTGTTTTCCAGGACTGCATGGCCACACACGACTCCAACACCATCATCAAGTTTGCTGACGACACAACAGTGGTAGGACTGATCAACGACAACAATGAGACAGCCTATAGGGAGGAGGTCAGAGACCAGGGCAACAACCTCTCCCTCAATGCAAGGCAAATGAGCTGGTAGTGGACTACAGGAAACAGAGGGCCCCCTTCCACATTGATGGGGCTGTAGAGGAGAGGGTCGAGATCTTCAAGTTCCTCGGTGTCCACATCACTAACGAATTAATACGGTCCACACACACCCACCCACCCAGTTCTGAAGAGGATACGTCAGAGCCTCTTCCCCCTCAGGAGGCTGAAAAAAAGTTACACAGCTGCACCATTGAGAGCATCTTGACTGGCTGCATCACCGCTTGGTACGGCAACTGCAAAGGCACCCGGCCGCAAGGCGCTACAGAGGATGGTGAGTATGGCCCAGTACATCACTGGGGCCGAGCTCCCTGCCATCCAAGACCTCTACTCCAGGCAGAGTAAGGCCCCCCAAAAATTCGCTGTGTATATATTCCTCGTGTCACTATTTCTATTTTGTATTGCATTTTTTTATCTTTATCTTAACTTTGCATTGTTGGAAAAGGAGAATTTCACTGTTAGTCTGCACCTGTTGTTTACCATGCATGTGACAAATACAATTTGATTTGAGCCGCAAACAAAATGTTTGGTGCCAAAACCAAACTAACTGGCAAACCCTCATCATATTTTACATATATTTTTAGCAGCAGCTTACAACAGTGCTTGTATTTCAGCCTATGGAAAAACAATATACCAAATCACACTGTAATCACACATCAATTCCAGTTGAATAAATAGCCAAAATACTGTGCCATTAAATTGAAATAAAAAACATGAATGACAGAAATCTGTGCTAAAATAAGACTGTGCATGCTACAGTAGTCTATAGTGAACGTGACAATATTAAGCTGTGATGGTTTCAACTCTCACCTCAATAAAACAACACCGATTACAGATGACGCCCGTCAACTTTTAGTTTGCCATTGTGTTTGTTTGTGTGACATGCTTTAAAAAAAAGTTTGTTTGCCGTGGTATCTGTGTCATTAGTTTGACATGGTTTTTGTCATTGCATGGAGAGGTAAACACATAGCAAACAGTCACACAAACATATCAGAGACAGGCTGTGTGTACGTTCCAGCTAGGTGCCAATGACAAGCAGCACCAATGTCATCAGTTAAAACAAGGACAGAGATAAGAGAGAGTGTGTGTGTGTGTGTGTGTGTGTGTGTGTGTGTGTGTGTGTGTGTGTGTGTGTGTGTGTGTGTGTGTGTGTGTGTGTGTGTGTGTGTGTGTGTGCGTGTGTGTGTGTGTGTTTGTGTGTGTGTGTGTGTGTGTGAGAGAGAGAGAGAGAGAAAGAGGCATTGTGTGTGTTTACACGCGTGTCAACAGATGGCACAAATGACTGACCATGGGGACGTATCAAACAAACGCTTCGCTCTGTGGCTCGCTGCTCTGACCAGACAGAGCAGAGCACCTTTCCTTTCCTAAATCAAAATCCACGTTCCAAATCCCCCCTGTCCCATCCAGGCCCTCCTCTATCCCTCCATCCTCCCCCTCTTCATCCCTCCCGCCCCTCCTTCTATCCTCCCCCTTCTCCCTCTCCTGCCCACTCTCTTATCTCATGAATAATAAGATTGAGGAGGAACAGCCATGTACAATCCACATTTGGTTTGGTGATAAGGAGCTATCAAGGGCCATTTCAGTTGTGGGGAATATCAATAGAGTCTGTACGGAGAGGAGACGGCAGCCCGTTGAATTATTCAAACAAAACACTTTGCTGCTCGAACATAGGGTGTAAGCTATAACTTTGACGGCGCATAAATAGATATCTAAAATTAGAATCTTAGATGCAAGCATTCACGCCGTGCACACTCATTCATGAGAAAGGAATGAGAGAGAGAAAGATAGGGGAGAGAGAAGAAGGGAGCGAGAGGGGGAGAGAGGAAGAGAGGAAGGGAGATGAGAAACAGAGAGCGAGAGAGAGAGCGAGAGAGAGAGAGAGAGCGAGAGAGAGAGAGAGAGATAGAGAGGGAGAGAGAGCGAGAGAGCGAGAGAGAGCGAGAGAGAGGGAGAGAGAGAGAGAGAGAGAGAGCGAGAGAGAGAGAGAGCGAGAGAGAGCAACGATTGGTTCAATGCAGGCACAGACCAGTCGAGTAACACCTTTACTGTATGAGACCATTGTTGAGGGAGTTTAGTTTATGATAGGAAGGTAAATGTGTGGACAGGACACTGCCTGTCACCTAAGCGTTTTACTCTCTGTCATATCCATAACTATTCTGTCATAATGATTCCTAGCAGGCCAGCTGGCTGGTTGGTCCACACCACAGTTAAGATACAGGGCAGATGGATTATAGTGCAGGTGGACCGGCCTCCCCGGGGAATTATAGAAAAGCTGCTAGCTGCCCACTAGAAAATCTGTTATGAAAGAGAAGGTGTACTACTATTACTACAAGGGGGAAGCGGTCTTTAAACGAGCAATCTGCAGTTGAAACAAAGAAGTCATCCGGTCATACAATTTACTTTGTTTCCAAACATTGGAGTAAAGAAATCTTATATTTGGGGGTTTTGATGGGGTATGACAGTCTTATCTAAGCTCATGAAGTTATATTCTTCAAGAATCAAATGGGTATGTATCATTATCTTCTGTCCAAAAATAGATTGTAGTAACTGCAGATTGTCCTTTTAAAGCCACAAACTGTCATTTATAGCCCCGCTATAAATCTATTCCGTGAAACAACTTTATATTTTGGCTTCTGATGGAGTAAGACGTTGTGAGGCACTTATAAGTTACATTCTTCAAAATGATAATTTAACATCAGTAACTATTGCAGATTGTACCTTTTAACTTGGCTAAGAGTGAAGGAGCCTTTAGGTGTCCAGTAGTGAGTTAGACATATATCCAGAACCATTCTGAACCGCTGACACACATAATCTGCTTCTCTAACTATGGTAATGTAATACATCAGTAGAGCTGATGTGTGTGTGTGTGTGTGTGTGTGTGTGGGGGGGGGGGGGGGGGGATGATCTATTAACAAGCTCATCAAATGGAGACTGAGATTGAGTCATATTGTAATATTTGAGTTATTTTCAAACTTATTTAAATCAGAAGGTGGTATGGCTGTTGGGCATGTGCGGTAATTGTCCATTTTTACACAGTGCTGTATATGAAAGCTTTTGTTTTATAGCTCTACACGTGAGTTTTTATGCACAGCAAGCATAGGAGGTATGAGCATGTGTGTGTGTGTGTGTGTGTGTGTGTGTGTGCGTGTGTGCGTGTGCGCGTGTGTGTGTGTGTGTATGTGTGCATACCTTCTTAACCTGCAGACAAGATTCCTTAGTGAAAGCTGTAATAAATGATTTACTACTGATGTACCTCTGAGTAAATGGAAATCTGTGTATTCGGTCCGGTGAGCCTACACGCACGGTACTAGGGGCCAGGTGCATTTGGAGAAGCTAAAAGAACATCCTGTTCGAAGATTAGCCCTTCAGTTTCACTATCAGAGGCTATCCTTTACGGTGTGCAACAGCAACACAGAAAACCCAATCAGTAGCCTGGGCGAAGCTGTCAACTCCACACGCGATGCCGGTTTAGCCAAAATGAGTTGTGGAGAAGGAAAAAGTTATCATTTTGTCCGTTTAGGAGTACAACTCACTTAAGCATAACAGGCAAAGCATGTAACCAGGGTAATTTGTGACATACGTGTGAAGGAGCCGCGATTTCAATTACAATTGACCATCTGTCAGTCTGTCTAGCTCTGTGAAGATCTACTGCTTTATAACGGCTGAAAGTGACTGGCAAAAGTAGGCATAATTTACTCTGAAACGACGCCAATTTTGAACCGCTTCATATTTCAAAGCGTGGGGGTGCTGGAATGAAAACTATATGATAATTGTGTGAGAGCGGGGAATCAGCATGTTTGTTATTAAGTGTGTCTGAGTGGGTAGAGTGTCGGTAAAGACAGCGGGAGAGGAAGAAGGACGGAGGTAGAGACAGGGAGGGAAGGAGGGGGATGAAGGGGTAGGGATGGATGGAGGGAGGGAGGGAGGGAGGGAGGGAGGGAGGGAGGGAGGGAGGGAGGGAGGGAGGGAGGGAGGGAGGGAGGGAGGGAGGGAGGGAGGGAGGGAGGGAGGGAGGGAGGGAGGGAGAGAAGGAGGGAGCGAGAGAAGTGCTGTCTTACATGAATCCGAAGGGGCAGGCCTTGTCACAAACCACAGCCTTACACTTCTTGGGTCTGGGGCGACACTGACATACGTCACAGCCGTGGGCATCTGTCTGCAGGCCGAATGGACACTTCAGGGTACAGTCAGAGGTCAGGGCACTGCACAGCTCTTCTCCTGTAGGGAAAACACAGACGGAAACACATCAGACATCAGTTTATAGCCAAAACCTAACAGTCATTTAATAGTTCTAAAAGTCAATATGTCTTCATTGAGAGATACTCAAAATTAGGAATTGTTATTGAAACTCAGAAGTCATGACTTATGATAATGCTCTTTTCTGACAGGCAGGGATACAAAACATTGTACATCTTTGTTTTTAAAAGCCCTTTCAAGATGTCTGAGTCTGCCCTCAGTGTTCCTTTAATCCATGTATGATAATGTCCCAGACAGATATAGTCATAGAAACAGTCAGACAGTCAGGAAGGAGAGAGAGAGCACCAGAGAACAATGTCTCAATGTCGTTGGCCCAGGGCGAGTTCTGTCCTCTGTGTAAACCAATCCGGTGAGAGGAAATAATAGACATATTGCAAAACAGGCTTCACTGACCGAGACGTCAGACCAAACCACGTCGTGAACCAAAAGGAAGAAAATGGACTGAAACAAGGACACACCCTGGATTTGTGTCATAAGAAACGCACATTTTCATTTTACATTGGAAAACGTTTTAAAAAGTATTCCGCTGTGTACCCTAATGAATATGGCCCAGTACTCACGTGTCTTGCAGTGGCAGGTGCGACAGCTGTTCAGGTTCTGTCGGAATCCGTATAAGCAGTCCTTCTCTGACAGGGAGCAGTTCTCTAATGACTGACAGGTAGGGGGCGCCATCGTGATGTAGGTGGGCTCTGAAGGAACCAACAAAAATCACACACACCACTTTGGAGGCAAGTCAACTGAGTAACATCACTCAACACACACTTACGACGCACAAGCGCACACACATACACACACACACACACACACACAAACACACAGCTTTGTTCTGGCATTATGACTAATAGGAGCCATCAGAGTCAAAAGCAATTTCTCCACAAACCCACACCTACCTTCCATTAAAGTGGGTAAATATCAGAGAACAATAGTTGAAAAAACCTGACAGCTACAATAATATTCTATACAAAGGCACGACCAACTGCCCTTTGTGACCCGACTCCTCCACTCCTCCATCTAATGCATATCGCTTCACATTGAGGTGTCTGCATTCCAGTTCAGTTTGTTTGAATCCATTAAAAGATTATACAGCACTTAATCATATCGGAGGGCGTTGGCTGGCCATATTTCACAGTCATGGACACCAGCACACGGTTTAGTTATGACAGCTTTGAAAAATTCCTCCCTGATGCCTGTCACCCTGGCTGGCTGCTATCTGCTGTATGTGGCTCCTCTCTGATGGGGAGGGGCCAGGACTAGTGCTGTTCTGTGATGATAAATATGAGGAGGGTTGTACCAGGGTTGAAGTGGGGACCAGACCAGGAAGTCAAAGAAGGAGTGGGGAGGAAGAGGAGGACAGGGGAGGGAGGAAGATATGAGGAGGTGGGAAGTAGGACAGGAGAAGGAAGATGGGGAGTAGGACAAGAGAAGGACAGGAGGAGGAAGAGGAGGTAGAGAGGAGGAAGAGGTGGGAAGGATGACATGTGGCGGTGGGGAGGAGGACAGAAGGAAAAGGAGTTGGCCAGGAGGATTTAGGGGGAGGACAGGACAGTCAAGGTCAGAGGAGACACCAGTGAGTAACTGCGGCTTCTCTCTGAAGTAGACTACACTATCGTGAATGCAAATCACGTGTACGCTGGCCAGTCTAGTCTGTCACAAGAGACTATGAATGTAATGATGCACAAGATAAACATAGCAGTAGAAAGAAAACATTCTGACAATGCTAATAATGTATAGACAATGCTAATAATGTATAGACAATGCTAATAATGTATAGACAATGCTAATAATGTATAGACAATGCTAAATCTACTGGAAACCAAATCAAAAGAAAATGAATAGAAGCCTATGAGGACATTTAATTAAACAAAGGCAAACAAATGTGTTGCTGAAAGGTTGGGGTCACTTTGTGATGAATTAATTCCTGGTTAACACAAAATGGCCAGGTAGGGAGGGAGAGGAGGTCTGTCTGAAAACAGTGCAGTGCCAATTATTCAGGAGGTGCAAATTTAATTAAGTCCCATCAGATAAAAGTAACAAAATGACACAATGCTCTTTTCCCATCTGCTTTCCCCTCAAGGTTATTTGTCTCTGATGAACGACTCCATGCTTTTATTTCAGGACTTATAGTTATTATGAATTAAGAATGAGCTCTCTCGCTCTGATTTCATTAACTTGCTACGACTTAGGGCTAAAACAAGGTGTCCCTGTTAACAAACAACTGGTGGGCAGGCTGAAAGCAGCCAGGTAGGTACAGTAGCAGGGGCATGGCAATTCAAGGCATGAAACGAATGCATTGACAAATAGACCACACAAAAAACAGTACACATATGACCACAAAGCAACCCCCCCCCCCCCCCCCCCCCCCCCCCCCCCCCCCCGCTCTCTATCCCCGGTGTAGGTGAGTTAGTTATGTAGCATTAAACGTTAAGCATGGCAGAGGACTCCAGAAGGCTTCATTCCAATGTGACAGCCTTGATTTGCTTAATTACACACTGTGTGTCTGGCACAATAACCACCCTGACAGAGAGGGGGTGTCACCTTGAGGAAACCAGCTCTCCTAACAAATAATAATTAGGAAATAAAAATGCATAAAGCACTGGCTTGGCTGTGGGGGAGCTAAATGAAGCTGCCGGGAGCAGAGGGCCGTGTGCCCTGGGGCCGCTGGGACAAGGGCAGGGTGTGTGTGTGTGTTTGTGTGCGTGTGTGGACTGCCTGGGAGGGACAAGGGCAGGGGTGACAGTGGCAGGACCTGGCTTCTGTTTACCTGGTGTTCCCAGAGGCCAAGTACATACAGAAGACCAGACCCATTACACACAGAGGACCAGACCCAGTACACACAGAGGACCAGACCCATTACACACAGAGGACCAGACCCATTACACACAGAGGACCAGACCCATTACACACAGAGGACCAGACCCATTACACACAGAGGACCAGACCCAGTACACACAGAGGACCAGACCCATTACACACAGAGGACCAGACCCAGTACACACAGAGGACCAGACCCAGTACACACAGAGGACCAGACCCAGTACACACAGAGGACCAGACCCATTACACACAGAGGACCAGACCCATTACACACAGAGGACCAGACCCATTACACACAGAAGACCAGACCCATTACACACAGAGGACCAGACCCAGTACACACAGAGGACCAGACCCATTACACACAGAGGACCAGACCCAGCACACACAGAGGACCAGACCCAGTACACACAGAGGACCAGACCCAGTACACACAGTGGACCAGACCCATTACACACAGAGGACCAGACCCAGTACACACAGAGGACCAGACCCAGTACACACAGAGGACCAGACCCAGTACACACAGAGGACCAGACCCAGTACACACAGAAGACCAGACCCATTACACACAGAGGACCAGACCCAGTACACACAGAAGACCAGACCCAGTACACACAGAGGACCAGACCCAGTACACACAGAGGACCAGACCCAATATAAACAGAGGACCAGACCCAGTACAGACAGAGCACCAGACCCAGTACACACAGAGGGCCAGACCCAGTACAGACAGAGGACCAGACCCAGTACACACAGAGGACTAGACCCAGTACAGACAGAGGACTAGACCCAGTACACACAGAGGACCAGACCCATTACACACAGATGACCAGACCCAGTACACACAGAGGACCAGACCCAGTACACACAGAGGACCAGACCCAGTACACATAGAGGACTAGACCCAGTACACACAGAGGACCAGACCCAGTACACACAGAGGACTAGACCCAGTACACACAGAGGACCAGACCCAGTACACACAGAGGACCAGGCCCAGTACACACAGAGGACCAGACCCATTACACACAGAGGACCAGACCCAGTACACACAGAGGACCAGACCCAGTACACACAGAGGACCAGACCCAGTACACACAGAGGACCAGACCCATTACACACAGAGGACCAGACCCATTACACACAGAGGACCAGACCCATTACACACAGAAGACCAGACCCATTACACACAGAGGACCAGACCCAGTACACACAGAGGACCAGACCCATTACACACAGAGGACCAGACCCAGCACACACAGAGGACCAGACCCAGTACACACAGAGGACCAGACCCAGTACACACAGTGGACCAGACCCATTACACACAGAGGACCAGACCCAGTACACACAGAGGACCAGACCCAGTACACACAGAGGACCAGACCCAGTACACACAGAGGACCAGACCCAGTACACACAGAAGACCAGACCCATTACACACAGAGGA
The DNA here is from genome assembly GCF_057628025.1 of Oncorhynchus mykiss. Classification (NCBI taxonomy): domain Eukaryota; kingdom Metazoa; phylum Chordata; class Actinopteri; order Salmoniformes; family Salmonidae; genus Oncorhynchus; species Oncorhynchus mykiss. Next base: position 45,141,926 of record NC_143040.1, on the reverse strand, counting down.
CCAGACCCAGTACACACAGAAGACCAGACCCATTACACACAGAGGACCAGACCCAGTACACACAGAGGACCAGACCCAATATAAACAGAGGACCAGACCCAGTACAGACAGAGCACCAGACCCAGTACACACAGAGGGCCAGACCCAGTACAGACAGAGGACCAGACCCAGTACACACAGAGGACTAGACCCAGTACAGACAGAGGACTAGACCCAGTACACACAGAGGACCAGACCCATTACACACAGATGACCAGACCCAGTACACACAGAGGACCAGACCCAGTACACACAGAGGACCAGACCCAGTACACACAGTGGACCAGACCCATTACACACAGAGGACCAGACCCAGTACACACAGAGGACCAGACCCAGTACACACAGAGGACCAGGCCCAGTACACACAGAGGACCAGACCCAGTACACACGCAATACATGGCAATGACAACACAGCTCACACTGACTGACCTCCCCTCAGGTAGAAAGCTGACGGGCTCCAACAGGCAACGTATTGTACTACTGCAACTGCCACACTGTCGGTGACTATCTTCGTGTAAATCAATCTAAACAACCATTGTAATTGTGTTATATTAGAGTAATATTTGACGTTCCCCATACTGTAGACGAGACAATCCCATTGGTTGTTCCTCAGATGATTCTACATGGCAGGGAAATCAGGCTGAGGTCCTAAACAGTGAGCTGCGGGGGTTCTCTATGAAGGGTAGCCAGCTACACATCTCCAATGTCAGGAGTCTTTGTTAAGGAGGCAGAGCAAGATCATTAAAGGGATAACGATGTGAGGGCATGCATTAAACTGTGCTGCTCACCGTCTTATCTCTCTCTCAGACTATCTCTCATCCCCCACCAAGACACAATGGTCAATATCTCCGATAGTGACATTGTAAAAACCCATGTCACAGTATCATACAAAAACTCATCCCATCCATGAATGGAATACAGATATGAATAGGTGTTGGGGAGGAATCACATGTTGCAATCCGTTCCAATCTGTTCCAGTCTCTCTCTCCAACCACTGTTGAAATGGAAGTCAATCAAAGTCAAGCCTAGTGACTTAAAACATGATGCTCCATAGAGATTCAATCCCCCTATCAGTAAATGTAATTGCTGTACATGTGTGAGAGCGCGAGCATATCAAAGAAGGGCATGATATCTATCTCCGCTTTGATCTGAAAAACCCCAGGAAACATATTGCTCAAAAAACCCAGACGAGGAGGACAGAACACACACAAAATCACAATCAGCAACACAAATATCCTACTGTATAGAATAGCAGTGAGTGAACAATGTTGTGCTTATTGTACCCAATTGACTTAATACTGATGCTCCAGTTGTAAGGTCTATAAACTAAATACACATGATCTGTTTTTATGAATATCACCATTCAGGGTGCATGGCCAGGCGTGTGGTCGGTTGGGTTAGTGCGGGAGGACTGAGGGATGCATCCTACCTCCACACCCTACCTGCCTCTTCCTCCCTAGGTTTGAGGCTCGGTCACTCAAACACGCATAATTGCTTCAGAGGCAGATAGGCGCATAAAAGATTAATGGAAGGAGGTGGAGGTGGGGGTGAGCGTGAGTGGTTCTGCCCACCATGGGGCAGAGGTAAAGGGGCCTGCAGGCATTGAGACATGGCATGGCCCACTGCCCTCTACTCTCCCTGTCCTTCCTGTGCTCATGCATCCGTCCTCCCTCCCTCCCTCCCTCCCTCCCTCCCTCCCTCCCTCCCTCCCTCCCTCCCTCCCTCCCTCCCTCCCTCCCTCCCTCCCTCCCTCCCTCCCTCCCTCCCTCACCCTCCATCAATCCATCCATCCAACCATCCATCCATCTTACCTCCCCCTACCTCCCCTGTTCCCTCCCTCCCTCCTTCCATCCCGTTCCTACCCACCCCAGGTCCTCATTAGAGAAGACTCAGGGGTGAAAATGACCCCAGGCCAGTGGAACTAGCTACCTAATTTGAGATCTTTGCATCCTGATTAGAAAACAAAACTCACCACTAATCCACTGGGTCGAGCTTGTAACGTATAATGTTGTTGACTTGTTATTCATTGATTGTGTTGTAAAATGATTTGATAGTCCGATCGTGTACTGTTTAATTGGAGGGAGAAGAACCCATGAGGGGAAATATGAATTTGAAGTGATATGAGGATAATTTACCAAGTCCCCTGGCTGTCCCTGTTGGATCATCCATCCACTGACTCCTTTAAATACAAACACTACTCATTACCCCAGATATATCAATATCTGCTAGGTCAAGCATGCTAGGCTACAGTAGCGCATGCTAACGCTAAAAGGGGTCTTACAACTCATTGTTTTGCAGCTAACAATGCTAAGCTGTAACTAAGTATCCATACAGTATCTGGCATCACTGATTTTGGCAATTACTCACTCGTGAAGCTTTGTTTCATCGGGACTTCCACCTACCAAGGTTTGACTGGTTATGATTAACGCCTATACACGCTTGGTAACAGGCCATTTGACGCAGTGCTAAGTCCATAGATAGTGTTCCTGGTATCCATGAGATAAGGATATACTGTACCACAATATACTGTACCACAATATACTCTACCACAATCATGCTACCGAGCTACCAATTTAAAAGAGATTATAATCAACCGTGATCTTCACCTTCAGTACCATCGATCCAATATCTGCTC